>NC_080571.1:49851375-50151375 GCF_030247185.1 Malaya genurostris
AATAACTAAAAAAGTGTTGGACTTAGCTAAGAAAAAAAAATCGGATAGGTTGTTGGAAAAGCTAACTGAAAATATGTAGGTTGTTGGAATTGCTAACTACGGTTTGGAGGGACAGGTACGAACAGAGAGGCGAATAGCTATATGAGCGCTGGTGAAGTGGTGCACTACCGTGGCCCACTGCCAGATAGGTGGGAGCTCGGGTAAAATATTATCTCCCGGGCAACAATGAGATACCACCGTTGCTTCCGGCACTTGTCGGAGGCGTAGGAGGGAGAGTCTGTCAGGTTTCGTATCGAATTCCGAACGAATCCGGTTCAGACAAGGTTATAGTGATATAGTGCGAATTCAATATTGATCAAAGAAGTATTTATCAAGTGTGTGTGTTTAGATAGAGGAGCGTATTTAGAGTTAAACCATTAACGACTAAATTTTGTGTGGTGTTTATACGATGGCACCTACAACAAGAGCAGACCGCAATAAGCTGCAGCGGTCACTGACGGACATTGCGTCGTCATTGGTAGTAAGACAGGGCGATAAAGCTATCTGCAACATCAATCCCGCGTCAGGATGTCCATACGTCCAGAGTAGATTTGCCCCTGGCAACTTCATCCGTCACTTTCGTACCGTACATACGGAACGTGCATGTGCAAACAATCTCCTTGCAATTGCCTATCCAATGGAGAAGAAGGAAAGAGTAATTCCTAAGCGTTTAATAGCTATTGACCGGCAGTTACTAATTGCGTCAGCAGTTAAGCTGACGACCTTCCATCATCTTTCTATTTCCTGCTTCGAGTGGGAAGGCTTCAAAGACTTACTGAAACCGATTACAACGACTCTTGGGTGCACTTTGAACCGTGTCACAATGAAATGTCATCTCTCGAAGACTGCCTGTCGTCTAAAAGAAATGTTGATAGATGAGATGAAAGGCAAGCTCGTCTGCTTGAAAATAGATTCTGCTGCCCGACACAATCGCCATATCTTAGGCATCAATGTACAGTATGCCCTAGACGAGCAGGTGGTCATTCGTACCCTTGGTATGATCGAAATCAAAGAAAGTCAAACAGCGGTGTTCTTGAAATCAAAAGTTATGGATACTTTGGCCGACTATGGGCTATCTCTTGAGAACATATTTTCCGTGACATGCGACAATGGGGCTAATATGGTGGCAACGGTTAGAAAATTAAACAATGATACGTACGTAATGCCTACAGAGCAGCAGGCTGATGGTACGAACATAGATGAGCTGGATGAGTCGGATGTGATAGAGGATGATCAACAGTGTGAACGAAACGTTACTGCTGAACTGGCCAATGAACTGTCCGAATAGATTACTCTTGTGAGATGTGCCGTGCATACCTTACAGCTTGCAATACTGGATGTTGTTGATAAATCCGATGAGTCTATCCGAGCCATCACTGCTGTTGCTAGAAAATGTAAGCTGGTGAAGTACCGGTCAGAGTTTGAAAGCTACGACGCTTCATACCCACCCGTCTGGAGTAGGACACGATGGGGTGGTATATTCAAAATGATGGAATCGTTCGTACACCAAAAAAGGTTTTTTAACCAGTTGGCCGATAATTTTCCCGAACTAGACCTTTCCAATCAATGGTCGTTCATTGAGCATTACTATGATACGTTTAAGCCGTTGTACATCTGCACAAAGCAAATGCAAGAGAAGCACGTGTCGTTATCTGACTTCTATATGGCATGGCTGATGGCAACGAGTGAGGTACAGAAAGTTCGCGAAAACTCTTTCAGTCCCCATTTACTTCGGTCGTTGAACAATAGATTGAACGTTTTGCGCCAATTGAAGGCGGTTCAGATGGCATTATACCTGGATCCAAGG
The DNA here is from genome assembly GCF_030247185.1 of Malaya genurostris. Lineage (NCBI taxonomy): Eukaryota > Metazoa > Arthropoda > Insecta > Diptera > Culicidae > Malaya > Malaya genurostris. The sequence goes on from NC_080571.1 coordinate 49,853,222, forward strand.
TTCAACTATCGAGGTTCTAAAATATTCACGGCTGAGGAAAAAGATAAAATTCAGCAATACATAGTCGATACATGGGAACGTATCTGCCAACTGGGTAAAACACCGGCTAGTACAAGTAGAGAATCGTCAGAGTCTACCGATGATTTTGATCAGTATCTTACGCAAATGTTTGGTGAATCCGTGAATCTTGGTTGCGAGACCGGGTTTCTTCAACAAGTTAAGTCTTTGGACCTAGAGCCACGCCAAAAACATAACTACAACGTGTGGGACCATTGGTTGCGCCATAAGACTACGCACCCAGAGATATATGCAGTAGCAATGGTTGTACTATCCACACCATCGAACCAAGTCTCTGTTGAACGGTCTTTCAGTGCCCTTGCCTTGGTTCTCTCTAATCAACGCACTGGCCTTGGGAAAGATACGTTGGAAAACATTTTACTTATTAAATTAAACAAAGACTTATTCTCCAGGGCGCTGGGAACTGCGTATGATTGGAAGGGCCCAATCGACCCGGTTGACGATGATTCTCAGGAATGAATATGATACCGTTGATGCTCAACTGAATGTCGAATGAGACAAATATTGTCGTCTATCACTGGCTCATCGCCGGGTGATAGGGGGATAACTTTTGTTTACATTTTCATGAAATCAATTTCCAATGATACTGAAAGGGTTCGGCAGTCATGATACTTGTTATGATTCAATTAGCGACAATCGTCGTTGGGTGGACGATGATATATGTGTTGTCTCAATGTAAGCTCGAGTCACCATTGTGATAACGAATTTTTTCAGCACTGTCCGAAAGTGACACCATCCAAAGGATTTTTTTTTTTTTTTTATTCAACAATATATTATAATATTAAGGCACACTGCTTAAGCTCTAAGATGCCAAGGGTATTTACTAATCTTAATTACGACTAACTTAAAACTAGAATAGTATCATTATGTAATGTAGTATCGGGATAGCGGATTCTCGACAATTCAGCTTTCAGCAGGCGAGGTGAATTGAATATTGGGTGAGGGTCTTCCAAATGGCGAATATCCATGTTGGCCGCATCCTTCGGTCCGTGTGGGTCCGCGGGAAACACCCCCAGGCTACGAAGGCCCGGCGGGTGGCCCGCATGCTAGTCATTGACTGGAGCGGTCTTCCGGTGATGGTGATGTTACGGAAGAGAATGAAAAAAAAAGAAGTAAATATTGTGGGAAACGGGGTGAAAAAGGGGTGTGGGAACAAAATGTTTGAAAACGACAGAGATCTAATTAGTTGCCATCGAGATGGTGAAAAACAGGGAAAGGGGAACGAAAAAGTTAGTGACAAAAAAAAAAGATCTTGTTAATTCCAATGAAGATGGTGGACAGGGACGGGGATCGAGAGAATCGGGCGGATGTTAGTGTCGAACCTGTAGGTGAAGATTATATTTTCTGAGTGAGGAATAACACATTACACTTGTATATCAATGTGTTTAAGGTACTGGTATATGAGAAGCATATATGAACTATCCCGAACCATCCAAAGGATTGTTCACAATCGTTATTCCCCACCCGGGAATGGGAACCCGGGGGGGCCCGAAGTTTGCTAAAGATCGAAACCGGGATAACAATCGGATGCTTTAACGGCATGCGTCGGTGTTGTTCATACTTCAGAACCAGAAGAGATAGAACCTTTTTTTATGACGGTTGTAAAATTAGCCAAATCTACGCTTTTCGCATCCTAAGTGCCTGTCGATGTCTGACAAACCCGGGAAAGCGGTTGGCAAAATTTTCCCGTATCATTGGAATTGGAATCCGGTGGGGAATTCCAGGCGGACATATTTCAGAACAATTGCCGTGTCGAATCGACGATTTCTTTGGAATTCCCTATTGGATTGTTAAATAAGTAGAATGAACCGGTTTTTACTTCTTTCTGGCAGGGAATGTCCTGGATTGATGTTCAATTGTTTAGGATATATAAAGATGGTAGTTTCGAGCGAGTTTTGAATCTACCAACTTGAGCTTGAGCCACAAACCGAACGGATTCTTAGAAATAGACTTTTTGTGTCAATTGAAAATCTTCAATTTCGCTGTGTTCATCAATTCAATTCAAGTGATTTATTATGTTTAACTGTTATGGCAAGAGACCCATCCCCGCTCGTAATCTATAAAAAGGAATCTGCTTAGCAGCGTCGGAATCAATTCACACAAACAAAATAATCCAAACAAATTAAAATAAAAATCAATTTAATAGCTTAACGTCGCTATGTTTTTCCACGGTAATGGAAGCTGCCATTCAACGCGTGGCGCGCGAGGTAGCGCAATAAATATAAATAAAAAAAAAAAACGAAATAAGTTGTTTTCCCGACAACCGACGTACGACGACGCCTCTTCCGGTTTGGTATTTTTTTTCCGCGGCACTCCTCTCTGTCTTCCCTGATTCCACCGACAACCGACAGGGGAGAATGGGAAAAAAAATTTTGCCCACCCTCGCATCAGGCATCTATCGTCGGTGGTTGCTCTAGTCCTTCGTTCAGTCCGGTGTTTCAACCCTGGTTGCGGGCGTTTCCGAAACGAGATGAAGATGGAAAAGGAGAGGGAATAAAGTTGTGTTTGGAATGAGCTAAATTTATTTATCAACCGGGTAAACGTTTCTGTTTTTCGCCGAATCGTGGTTGAATCACTGAAGTTGGCGAACGGAGGCTGATCATCGAATCGTAGTCCGTCGCAGTTGATAGTTTTACTGGGCGAAATCTGTGAAAAAGTACAATCATTCGTGAAGTACTGTTTTCGGGAACAGCGAGTGGAATGAGAACCTGGCGAAATGCGATGAATGTAGGTTTAAATAAACTTTTGCCAATCTGGAATGACTTCGGAAATCCTTGTCCCGGAGAAGACAAAAGGAGCAAGTTTTATAATTGTTATTAGTTGGCAGAACTGATGAAGAAATTATTCTTCGAGAATCAATTAAAACTATCGTTCATGTCACAAACAAGTAGACGGTAGATGTTTTATGTTTGTTTTTTTTTGTGCTATGTATCCCTGTAGCCTTCCCAACTGATATTTAAACATTGCATCAATCACTTATTTAACGAAAGGAGAACGACTCAGCAAGTCCTTCGTTGTATGTCACGAAGTTGGTCACTGTCACAGGAATAAGGACTAGATTTCGCCCTAAGCAAGTGATTGAGTCATATAAATATTGTTAAGTTGGTCTGATGAAAATTAGCCAAAAAGGGAAGCATTTTCAAGGTTTACCATGTAAGTTCATGTTCGCAAATATTTCGAGTTTAATGGACATAACAACATTTAGTCAATTGGTGATTTTGGTACCTCAGAAGGAGTGTATCGAAAATAAGCTATTCACAAATTTTTCTTTCAAATTATGATAAAAAACGATATTTTATTCAAACTAAAAGTTGATCTCTTATTGTACGAGGTTAAACTTGAGCATAATGAAAACCGGATGAAATTTAAGTTATTCTCCTTTACGAATTTTCGAACTATTGATCGAACGCTCTTCATCAAGTTTCGGCCAAGTGTTGCATCGCTTTTTTTGGACGCTTGAGAGCAATTTTTTTTTTGAACTCCTGCATGTTCTCAGCTGCCTTACCAGTCTTCTTGAAGACCCTCTCCACGATTGCCCAGTAACGTTCGATGGGTCGAAACTGAGGGCAATTTGGTGGATTGATATTTTTTTCAACGAAATTTATACCCTTTTCCGCAAGCCAATTGAGAATGGTTTTGGCATAGTGAGCCGACGCTAAATCCGGCCAAAACAATGGAGGTGTACTATGGTTCTTATATAAAGTCACTTCTGGAGACACTTAAATCGATAGATTTCTGCGATTATAGTTCCGCTAGTGTGAAAAATGGTTGACTTCAAACCACAGGAACATATTGCTTGCCATACCAGTACCTTTTGACCTAATATCTCCACTTGAAACGATCTGTCCGCATCGCTCACATCCTCCCCAACGATGACAGTAAAGTATTGTGGACCTGGAAGGGTTTTTGAATCCTCTTTTACATAAGTCTCATCGTCCATTAAATCGCATGCATCCAGACACTGCAAAAGACGCGAATACAATTTCCGGACCTTTGTTGCTGCTCGCTTCTTCTGTTCTACACATTGATTCGAGATTTTCTGCTTCTTGTAAGTCTTCGCCTCTTGATACGCTGGATCATTCCGACACTCGTTCCTGCTTTTTTGGCCAAATCACGTATTGACATTGATTTGTTCTTCATGATTAGAGATACAACTTCCTGGTCCAGTTTCGGGTTAGAAGAACCGGGTTTTCTGCCTCTTCCTGGTAGCTCATCCAAAGAATAATGTTCCCCAAACTTATTAATGATAGTTTTAACACTGGCATGATGAATTCCAAACCGCTTCGCCAATTTTCGCATGGTAATACCCTTCCTACTTAGCCATGTGTCCAGAAGCTAAATTTTCACTTCCTTTTCAATACGTGACATTTTGAAAGCGCAGAATTTCAACCGCACAAACAGATAAACAAACGAAAGCTGACAGCCAAACGCATAGCATGTTGTGGTCTGAACATAAAAAACCCTTCTTAATCCACCTAGTGGTGTGATAAAGCCTTTCTCTTCTTTCATAACAGTCTCATGAAAATATGTTTCATACTTTTATTAAATAATTTTGGATACTAATTTTGACACCAATTGATTCAGATTGATTCGAGTAGTTCACAAAAGCATGCTTCAGTGTTTATGTCACACAGTCAGCATCATTTTTCCAAACTAGTGCTTGACATTTGCGTTGCCTATTTGTATGAGAACAGTGATGCTAATCTAAAAAAAGCCTTCTTAGTCCACTTAGTGAAATTTTCATATATCTTGAAAAATCACCATAGGGGGGAGTACATGAAATTTTCAAAATCGAAAAAAAAATTTTGATGCCAAAAGGCTTAGAATTGCATGAAACGTCGAGATTTAGTGTCATCTCGAAAAAATTTTTTTTTGAAAAAATCGACTTTTTGGGACTTAGAAAAAATATGAAAATTTTTCTAAGTCCCAGAAAGTTGATTTTTTCAAAAAAATTTTTTTTCGAGATGACACTAAATTTCGATGTTTTATGCAGTTTTAAGAGTTTTGGCATCAAAAAAAATTTTCGATTTTGGAAATTTCATGTACTCCCCCCTATGGTGCTTTTTCAAGATCGAAAATTGCCAAACCTTTACCACCGGGCAGCACCCCTTAAGCATGTCTTGATCAACGGCCCGACAGTAGCTTTCAAACGAGCCCAAGTTTGTTAAAATCGGATCAGCCATCTCTGAGAAAATTGAGCGCGTTCAAATATCTTCGAAAAGTGCACACACATACACACATACACACACACACACACACACAGACATTTTCCGATCTCGACGAACTGAGTCGAATGGTATATAACACTATGGGTCTCCGAGGCTCCGTTCGAAAGTCGGTTTTTCCAGCAATTCTAATACCTTTCTATAGAGAAAGGCAAAAACAATCACAAATACATGCGTACAACACAAATGTTAGTGGATAGCTTATTTTCGATACACTTCTTAGAACCAAAACCGAACACGCGAACCCAGAATATAGACTCTGTTTGTTTTGTTTTGTATTTGTTTTGTAGCCGACGAAATTACATCAATATACCAAATGTATGCAATTATATCTTTGTACATACTTGCGATACGGATTCTCTTCGCCAAGCTTGTGTTCAAGTTTTGTATGTACGCAGTTATTTTTATAGCATTAAGTTTCTCTACCATTCTGAGATTTCGGTTGAAGTGATAAACTTTATCCCATTATTAATCGAGTTCATCTATCTATATATATAAAATAATATCGAAAAAAGTGTGTGTTGCTAATGTTCTCTGGTATGCGTGGGTCGATCTTAAAATGTTTTTTTTTTTGTTCGAAAGGTGACGTTAATGCGGAGGTTTTAGGCTATAGTACATAAGGAAAATCCTCCGGGAAAGTAGAGAAAAACTAGAAAATTAGTGCGTTTAGAGCAAATTCAGCAACTGCAAGAATCATATGGGTGGTCTATAATGTAAATGAAACTGAAACAAACGTATCCTCAGTAATCCGTTTTAGCTTTATTTATTCGACCAGTTCTACTGTCAAATTTAAAACTGGTATACATTGCAGTTCTATTTTTTCTATATTTGAAACACAGATAAATCGCTGCTGGGGCTGCCAGTTTATTTTGTTACAATTTCTAGATTTAAATTTTAAAACTGACATTAATTATGCATCTAGAACTAGAACACTCCTGAATATGCCCTTAGAATTGGAAATTTTCCACTCAACGCATGCTAGATCTCCGATGATTGTTTGGCGCGTATTGAGTTATGCAATGTTGCTGCCCGCTGGAGAGCAAAATGTGAACACTAGATTATTAATAAAACCGTTTGGCGCCAAACTAGCTGATTTGTATTCAAATTTAACTGAGCATACTTGATTCACGTGTTTCTTTATTTCGTATCACATGTTCAATTAAGTATGGGCACGAAATGCACAGCATACAGGTTTCCATTTTTCAATATATATAATTTGTGTTCAATGCCGTCAATTGGAATTAAATAACGACTGTTAGAAAATAAAGTCATTGACGAGAGCACGTTATTTTATGATTCGTTGTTTTCTTTGTATTTAAAAAATGTGAATCTCTATCTTTACGATGGATGCAGGCGCGTACACAGGGGGGGGGGGTTTTAGGGGTTCAAACCCCCCCCCCCCCCCCGAAACAAAAAATTATAACCCATGGGAAACATTGTGATATAAATTGTACATGTGTTGATTTATCACCATGTTCTAAAACCCCCCCCCCGAAAATTTTCTCTGGCTACGCGCCTGGATGGATGTAATTATTACTACCACAATGCGCTGAGCTTTCATCCAGAGACAACAAGATTGAAGTGTTCAATGGAGTAATTCCGTTTAAATTCGTAGGATGTTTTTTTGGTTTGTTTTTGGCCTAAATTTTACATAAGTATTACCATTGCCCGAAAAGTAAAATTTTGCATCACAAGTTGGGGTCAGTTATGGTCATACTTCTTGAATTTCATTAGATGAACCCAAACACAACTGTTACAAAAAGTAGATTCAATTAATAAATGAAAAAAAAATTGGAGTAAAATGCGAATATAATTTGGTAGAGTAACGGCAACCCTGTTCATCTCAATATGAAAAAAAATAATTGTCAGAGTGAGATCCGATATCTCTGTTCGATCGATGGACTTTAAGAGTAAGTTGAAAATATGTGCATTCGCTTCGTGTTTTCACGTCGCTATAATAGTAGTGTTGAACAATTTGCGAACTATTCTGTCTGTGGTATTGCTTCTTAGAATCGAAATGTTGTATCCGATTTTATCACAATTCGTTGATTCAATGAAATTCGAGCAATCGGTAAAATAATATGGCGACTCTGCTATTGAGATGACTATTTGTACAAAAGGTTTAAGATCATAATCGCAGTTACAAGTGTGCGAAACTCATTTCAAATATCGCTTCATTGGATCGAGTACTTTCAGGCAAATACATTTATTGCAAATCCATTCACATTCAGCATCAATAATAGATACTTGATACCTATGGAGATTTTGTGCGTATTTTTCTCAAAGTGACCTTCAAATTTTAGAGATTGTTTCAAATTTCAAGTACGGTTATTCATTTGAGCCCAAACGTCTTCATTTGACCCAGATACGATCCAAATTATATATACCCGTTCGAGACGTCTTTTTTGCCTATTTTTCTCTAAACATCGGTTTTTGCAGAGTACTTCGAAATTTCAATTTATTATGTGGCTATAAACAGTTCCGTACAGTATACTCTAACCAACACTTCTGTCGCTTTTACTGACATCGTCGAACGGGATTTGAGAATCATCACGTTGATATATTTTTCCTCTTTGAAACGATTCATCAATTTTCTCACAAACTGAAAAGTTTCGGCGATCGAATTAAAAACAATTGTTGGCTCATTTTATCATTTACCTTCATTGATCGCGAACAATCATGACCACATTCTTCTGAAACCATCTTTCACATAGGTCGTTTGATTATTTTGATTTTGTGAGTTTAGTGAGTTCTCCTAAACAGCTGTAGATGCAGAAATAAGGGGAACAAGTGCCAAATGCACAAAAACAAATGTGTAACGTACAAGAACAGGTCTAGAAAGTACAGAAACGCGTACAGACATGAGAGAAACAAACATTGAAAATACTAGAACAAGTGCAGAGAGGACAGGAACATGCTGTAGAGAAAGCACAGGAACAAACACAGAGTACTGAAACAGATGTAGAAACTGATACATACAATTCAGAATGAAGAGCAGAAAGTACAGGAACAGGCTCAGAAAGTATAACAATAAATACAGAAAGTAAAGAAGCAAATGCAGAAAAAAAGTTCAAAGTTAAAATGTTAATGGCAAATGTTATCGAGGGAACAATTCCAATGGCTCCCAATGATATGTCATTTAAATTTAAACGTCATTTTCCCATTTATTTAGCTTTTATGTTACCGTCAATAAAGCACAAGGGTAATCATTAGGAGTTTCTGTCATGAAGTGTGAGTTTTTACATGGAAAATTGTTGTTTACCGAAAATGGGGAAACAAAAAATGTTTTTTATCGCAGAACAGTTATTCTCAACCTGTGGCTCAGTCTTTTTGACAATAACCATTAAAATTGATTGAAAGTAGTTTTGATTTATTTAAATCTGATCTAATATTATTGCGCTACTAAGTGTGCAGGGGTCCGCTAGTCTTGTATAAATTAAAAATTAGCACTCAAAATTTACCCTTGTAGCAGCAAATTTCTCAGGCGAAAACGACATAGCATGGAAATTCATCAGAACTCACATGACATAAGATCAGAGCATGCAACTTTAAGCTTCAAATCGTGTTATGGCACTTTTTGTATTGCTAGCTATAATTTCGCTTATATTTATAGATTCGCGTGCTTCCAACAGCTTCGCTTTTGCATCGATTGACCAATCAGAGCGATGCTTTCCGTTTGATATATCACTTACTTCACGCTTAAAAATAGTTACTAAAAAATGAGTAAGATCCCACTCATCTACAGAAAAAGTGGAACCTTAATTACTCAAATTTGAGCTCTTCCACTGAAAACGATGTTTGGGTAAAATCTACTCATTTAATGAGTAATGCTTTATTTGTACATGTGCCAAAAATAGAGTAATTAGTACTCAAATTTTGAGTAAAATTTTATTTCAAATTGATTAAATTTAATTTAATTAATTGTAGCATTTACGCTATATAAGTACAGTATGAATAACTCAAGACGAATCGCAAATTGTGTTATTGCTACTAATACTTTACTTTTTTATCTCTGGGAGCTTTTATTATTTCTACCTCTGGAAGTGAGACATCCCTCCGTAAATTTGCGGGAATTCAATTTTTTTCTATTGATTCCTGCCAAGGAAAGTTTTGATTTAAAAAACATTGGATTTGTTATTCTCGATAAATAATGATCTGCATGAATGTTTTCCGGAATTGGTTCTTCATTATTATCAACCATCATTGGTTCGTGAATAATCGATTGGCATTTCCTATATGACGTTTCAGGCTTTTAAATCTTTGGTGTCGTGAACCACACTCGGCGCACACGAAAGATTGGTCTGATTTTCAGCTGGTATTCAAATTATGGCTCTTTGAATTCTTTCGCGTGTCCATGAATTGTCATGCCACAACCTTTTTAATATGGCTCGAATACCCTAAAAACGAACTCCTTATTCTAGATTTCAAAATTATTTCGAAAATTTCGAAAATTTCCTCGCCGTTTTAGCGTCAATTTCATTAAAGATTTTCTGCATTGTATTATTGCAGCCATAGAAATTTCCACTAAATTACCAACGAAATTAACCACAGATACGTAATTTGAGCAATAGAAAATAGAAAACGATATCACAAAATTTTTCGTTCGATTCTTCGACAGATCACTGAAATAGTAATCTTAGAATGATTCGATACGTAAAACTCAAGTTTAGAGTAAAAATTACTCATAATAATCACGGGTAACTACTCAAATTTTGACGTTTCCATGTATCATTTGAAAAAAAGTAACTAGTACTCAAAATCTGAGTAACTTTTTCTAAGCGTGTTCTTCAAAACCGTCGTCTACGTTAGGAAAATCCGGTATGTCGGAAATTTTTAGCATACAAAATAGGACACTGTTAGCTATTAATCAACATTTCAATGATATATAATTGAAAATACATGGCTATGATCATTCATATCAATACGTAAGAGAGTTTCCAATCAACTGGTGAAATAATATTACTGATTGAAACTAAACTGACTGAGCTGGAAGTGTTCAAAAGTTGACCACATTTCTAATTGTATTTAATCTTGAAATTATAATTTGCACCCCCATATAGAAAACAAAGATGTGTTGCACATCAAAAAAATCCTAAATCCGACTAAATTTTTTTAACACAAACCGATCAGTGCCCGTTGAAAATGAAAAAAAATCGGCACCCGTATCCGACCCGAACCCAAAATATATATATACAGTGGGGTCTCGTACAACGCGGATTCGGTTTTGCCGGTATTCGTTGTTACCGGATTCGTTATTGCCGGATAACCGCGATAAACGGGACCCAGAGCATATGGGATTTCGACTGATTGGGGCTGTCAACGGTTATCTCGCTTCGGTTGACAGATAGAGCCACATAATCTTCGGCAAACTTGTTGTAGATACTTAGACCAACAATTTAGTGTAGTTTGACAGACAATTAGTTGAGAACTGCTCCGCTAGGGGCGCTTTGAAAAATACATGACATAAATCATTCGCTTAACACAGACAAAACGATTTGAGCTTCAAGTAACTCGCAAATTATAGTATTTTGAAGAATGCGGGAATTCAAAGTTTGTCAAACAGCAAAAGTATTAACTCGGACTTACGGACGGTTTATAAACTGGTTAGAAGGTTGATAAAAGCTTGTGTGTGATAATTTAAGAGCAGTGTATCCTCCTCAACATTGCTTGGCATATCAAAAAGTATTCGATAATGTGAACAGTATTCGAAAAAAGGTTGCGCTATTGCGATCATGATAACTTAGAAAGCTATTTTTTGGAAAAAATATATTTGTTTGTTTCGTGATTTATACTAGTTGACGGTAGAGATTTCTTCTACAATGCTTGTGTAGGAATTAATAGCTGTCTGGTCGCGGACAAACTTAATAAGAAATATGATTACTTTTATGGGATTTCTCAAGTTTAGAAATATGCGGTTTCTATATAGTTTTCTGAATTTTTCTGTTTGCTAAAATAGCTGTTATTTCAGAGGATTCGCAAAATGATGCAAACTTATGTGCTTCCCTCCGTCATAAAATGATTTTGTGTCATGCGATTCTCTAACAAATCTACTAAGCTTACATCCTACGCGACGCTATCGTAACTGTGTTAGTGTGTTTCTGCAGAATTACTTTCTCGCATACATACTACTATATATTAGTTGAGTCGCGTTGGAAGCTAGAATATAAAAACAACTACAGTGCAAAAGAAAGAACGATCGTAGGTTCTTTCTTTCGTTTCATTTGGTTGTGTTAGAGACGTGAATATGTAATTGATTCCTATAAATACGTTGTAGCTAACTTTCTGATCATCCAGTGAAATCAAGCAGATAGGGCATTTTAGGGGCGTGAAAAAAAACCTGGAACGGGAAAAATCCAATTTTCATTGATTTTCCTTTACCAATGGTCTGCTACAAAGTTTTTGAATCAATTTACGAACTTCACAGCTCGAAGTAACCGAAGTAACTTTTTTTCAGGTTTGGTATTTGGAGTGTTCATAATGTAGCTAATCCACGTGCTTTAAAAAATTTGCAGCGTTCGAATCTCCCAGTACACTTCCGAAGCAATAAAAAAGCCTGGAAGACTCGAGAAATTTTCCAAGATTGGGTGCAAAACTGTTTCATTCCCGAGTTAGAACAATTTTGCTTAAATCGCAACATCGGATTCAAGGCTCTCTTATTGTTGGATAATGCCCCTTCTTATCCACCCGATTTTAATCATCCAAACATAAAATTTTTGTTCATGCCACCAAACACGACGTCTATTCTACAGCCTTTGGATCAGGGAATAATTCGAAATTTCAAGCCGTATTATGTTAAAGAAAGCTACAGGCAATTTTTACAAATTTTCTGAAAAATATAATCTGTCATTAATCGGTTCGTGGAAAAAAATTTATCTCAAGAATTGCTTTGATTCCATTCAATCAGTTTTAGTTCAAATTAGGTCATCAACGTTGGAATATTGCTAGAAAAAACTTTTTTTTTAATCCTGGTATACAAATGGATGATTTTCATAACGAAAGAATAATTTCTGAAATTAAGGATTTCGGTGAAAAGATGGGTGCTAAACATCTTTCTCGTGAGGAAATTGATGACATCATTGCTGATAAATTGATTACGGCAGAAGAAATTGTCACTGATGTTGATCCAGATACAGATGATATAGACGAAATTATTATTCCACAACCAAGCACTGACGAAATCAACTCAAAAATTTGGCTACTCAACGAATTGGAGAACTTTTGTTCGTTGGATATCAACATCGAACGACGAGAACAAATGCAACACATCCTTAGACAATCTAATACACAACTAAAGAACTTATTGATTGAATGGAAGAACGATCATAGTGAACAAAACTAACCACAAATATAACTTACTGTACGATTAATAATTTGAATAATATCTTCATTTTCGACTATTTTTGATACTATTTGTTATTCAAATAAATTCAACCTTCCACAACAATTCCTAAAACTAACATAAGCCAATGATTTTAAATTAATTAATCCTTTCAAAGTTCTGGCTAATACCAAATTCCCGCAGAAACAGTTCGATTTTTTTCTCAAATTGATGCGGTCTCACTAGAATGGTTTTGTATGGATCAAAATAATTCGTAAATTCTTTTTATCGCAAACGCTCAACAGTCGAATTCGAACATATCGTTTCCCGAAATGCTTTCGAACGAAATTGGACCGTAGAGGATTTGAGAGTCCTGTTGTAAACAAAACTTAATTTTGAGGATAACATCAAACACATAATTTTCGAAGTACTAGGGTTTACATTTAGTATCATAAAGGCCTTTAAAAACATAAAGACCTTATCATAAAGACCTTTAAACTTTTACGTTTAGTATCTTAAAGACCTTTAAACTTTTCGGTTTTTGCTTCTTATCAGTTCACCGAAATATGTCTTTGGTCGTTTACATAGCAGCTTTTGTTATAATCTCGAATTGGTTATCCGCACTTGTTTCAAAAACTGAATTTATAGATTTACTGCCTGATGAAGAGTTTGACTATGGAATTTTCGCTCCATTGGGCTTTTCCCTGTTCAATAAAATAGGTTTAATTCAATTAAAAAATAAAATGAAACTATATAAGCAATATATGTCCCATTTTATGTACTTAACATTATATAATTGTATAAATAATCAAAACATTAAGTATGAAATACAAGTTTTCACTCTATCAAGTTCCTCAGATTTCAGATGTCGATAGCTTATTCATCCTAATAATTTAGTAACTTACTAACGCCTTCTAGAAAAACAGTTCAAAATCTGTCTCTCCTTCATCAACTTATTCAAAAACTGATCGATAAGATCACTCTCATAAACAAGTATGGTATTCAGTTACAGAACATCACATTGTAGATACAATAAGAGCTGTTTCATCAATCGTTCAATAGATATTGGAACCTTAAAACACCTTCTCGAAGAAACCATCTTAATAAGTCAACATGATTTTGAGTTGCAGGAATTTCGAACGCTGAATTGCGCACAACTGTCAGCCATGCGAGAAATTTCAATTACTGTTCACACCATTTGATCTGTTTTGACCTCCGGAACATTCTTTCCGAAAATACCGACACCACCGAAAGTACAATATTCGCGATATTCCATGTTCAAACTGTTTTTCTATTGTGAACATATCAAACTACACTAAATTGTTGGTCTAAGTATCCACAGCAAGTTTGCCGAAGATTGTATAGCTCTATCTGTCAACCGAAGCGAGATAATCGTTCACAGCCCCAATCAGTCGAAATCCCATATGCTCTGGGTCCCGTTTATCGCGGATTCGTTTTTCACGCCCCCGGTGTACCGCGTTATACGAGACCCCTCTGTATATATATTTTCCTGTACTTTTACCCGAATCCGAACCCGACGGGTATTGATCGGGTTCGGGTTCGGAATGGAATTCGGGTACTAATACCCGAAGAGACTTTAGGATTTTACAAACTTTCCTTTGAATCTAAGCTTGTGAGAATTGTTTAATGTTTATCTGAAAAAAAATAGTTTTCATCAATACTCGTCCCTCCGGGCTCCGGAACAAAAACCAGATTTGAAAGTGATTGCTTAGCCTTTCTGTATGTAGTAGACGGAAAAGTCAATAATCTCCTCGCTGATTTTTTTTATCATTGATGAGCCATTTTTTGAGACTTGTAAACAGATGCTAGTTTGAGGGTGCCGAATCGGATCAGTCAGCTTAATGTGGAATCAAGTGGAACCCTACATCATGGCATGGCAGCCGTGGTTGCGATGAACTTGGGGAAACAATTTTTTTTTGTATACATTGCAATTGACGACGATTTTGATCTCAAACAATAGTAAACAATAGTATCAAACAACAATATCTCAATTGATAGTACCTATTAGCTCTCTCCGGACAGTACCAGCCTAGATGCCGTGTGGAATCCGGCGGAAAAAAATGAACCAAGAATAGATCCACTGGGTTCCTGCTACCATGTCGTAAAAGGCGATAATTGCAGGAATTTCTTTTTCCTTTCAGTTATCAGATATTTTCAATGTTTCACTTCTGATTACTCTATTTTACTAAATTATCTCTTCATTCAACCTGTCAATTTCCGTCTAACTTCGAAAAAAAGATTTATTTGGAATGTTTTCTTCTTCCATTTTATTGATTGTCTGTCAGCATTATAAATTGAATGATAAAAAAATAAATAATCTAAAACTATTGCGCAAATTCGTTGATATTACAAAGCTAATAACAGAGATAACAGATATCGATATATTGAACACGTAGTAAAAAAACACTTGATATTGATATTTCAAACAATAAATTAAGATTTTTCTCGGTAGCCGGCTGCCCAGATCAACCAATGTAACCAAATAATAATTTTAATAAGGAATTAAAATAATAAAGCGAAAATAATAAAGAATAATAAATAATGATTTTATAACAACTGTTTAGAATATGTCAATGCAATGAAACAACTATTTTATCTAAATCCTATTCACTCGTTTATTTTGTAACACGTAATTTCATTTATAAAAACGTGCTTAATCCACCTATCAGTGAGATGATACCTTTTTTTATCAATCCGCATGTGTTTTTTTCATGAATATTGTTCGGTTTTCATGACATTATTTTAATGACCGTCGTTTTAAGCTGCAATTTGACATTTTAATTACTCATTACTCTATCTAAAAAGGTTACAATCGATTAAACTTTTCATGATATGTCGAAGTGAGTTCCACTTTAGAATTTACGGTAATTTAAGGTACTTCCAGAGCCGGTATTCAGGAACCAGCATAAACCAAACCGATTCGTATGGCCATATGACGAATAAATTGCAATAGTTTTGAGTCCAACTTTCAAGCTTTTCGGGATTATCATCTTCTATATCGGTTTGAATTTTAAAAATTCATCCTCCTGTAATTCCAGAATCGGAAGTCAGCATTGAATAAAATTAATTAATTTTGTGTGGGACTATAAGTTTATTTTAATTTGAATTTTTTTTTTTCTGAAATTCGATTTGGCTTTATTTGAGAAAACGATTGAGCTTTGAGAAACGATTCGATACTTGAGCCGGAATTCGAAAATCGGTGTAGCCGAAGTCAGACAAATTCACCTGATTAGTTTACATTTATTTCAATATGTTTAAAAATCAGTATAGACATCTTTGAGAAATCGTAGTACGAGTTAAATTGTTGGGTGCCTTCCGAATCGAAAACTGAATACCACTAAAACTGAAATAAGTTTATTTGGTTGTCGACTATTCAAATCAACAAATCTTAGATGATTCTTAGATATCATTTGAATCTTAGATCGGTTCAGCCATCTACGAGGAAAATAAGTTACACAATTTTAATTTCGTTTCACATATCATCCTGTAGTTCCGGAACCAGAAGTCGGATCCAAACATAATTCAGGAACCTTGTTTAGGAGCATACGAATTTTCATATGAATCTGAGTTTATAGAAAACGGTTGAGTCATCTTCGAAAATAAGGTAAAAAATTGAGTGAAATTATTTGTCACATACGCATTTGCTGATCTCGACGAACTGATTTAAATGGTATATGGGTGTTTTGTTCTTCCAGCATTTATTGCTGTAAGCAGTTTAAATCAATATAATTATAAAATTGTTCAGAATTCGGAAGTACTGCCATCTTTCCAATATGTCATATTCGAACGATTATGTTGCCAAAAACGAACCGTGCTAAAATTGGTCCGAGGCAAAATGTCATGAAAATTAATGCTGTTCACAGTCTTTTTGGTACTTAGAAACTATTGTATGTAACAGTATAAAAAATCGTGTTTTACGTTGCTCCCAAGCCTTTCTTTGCCATACAGCGCTCAGAACTTCTACTGCTGGAATATGGGGGAAAAGTCGCTTACACAAAACATTCGATATCTCCGTTAAAAATGGACGGATTTTAACAAACTATGGCTTGTTGGATAGCTATTACCGTGCGGAATCTAAGTCTGAAAACATATTCTGTTTTCAAGGTCAATTGTGACAGATACTGTCATATACTGATACTGATACGGTCCAGCCATCTCTGAGATCTCGTCCTCTTAGTTGACTACACACATACAGACACATACACATACACACACACACAGACATTTGCTCAGTTCGTCGAGCTGAATCGATTGGTATATGACATTCGGCCCTCCGGGCCTCGGAAAATTTTTCGAAAGTTTGAGCGAATTCTATACCTATTTTTTATATATATATATAAAAAAAAGGTAAAACTAGGTAAGTTTTTATTCGTTACGCGATAGTATTGCGAATCTTTCTTTAGTTTACTCGAATAAGAGCTGTGAATCAAGACTTTCCGGGACTTCAATAGGATATAAGATATTGTTGAAACGTTCACTCGGGATGTCAATAAGTTTAGTGGTGCTTCCGTGCATCTTGAAACCGGAACATACTGAGTCGCGCGCGAATAATACCAATACTGAAATTTTTACTAACAAATATCCTTCTCCCGTGACACTTGTGGAGTGCGCAGTAGTATATACGGCCTCTAGTAACAACAAGTGTTGGACTAACATCTCTTCCCATTCCTTAGACGATCTACGTTCGGGCCTGGCCGGCGCCGGTACTGATCAATGAATTCTGGGATTACCAGAAGATGCACATTGAAGGATGATTTACCAGTCCCAGGATGGATCATCTAGAAACTCCCTGTACAATTTCAGCTAATCCCGATCAGTAACGGAGTAGCAACCAGGGGTGGTCGCTCAAGCTCAAGCTCAAGCTCAAACAATGTACAGCAATACGAAAAGTATGCCATGACAATACCGAAAAAAAACGTTGTCATGTTCTATTCACTTCGGAGCACACGCGCCGGGCTTAGTTTTGTTGTCGAACACTCATTCTATTCGACGAGTTTTATCAAAAGCAAATACAGCCAAACACGATTCTGAAGTGCGCTCGCGATCAGACAAAATACTCCATAATGGAAGCCGCAACGATTTCTCAGAGGCAATTGTGACGTTTTTCATTAACTTAGATTCGAATCGGTCGCTATTGCATTTGGATCACAATATTATGCAACTTTTGATGATATGCGAACTGTTTTGATTACGAGTAAATTTTTTGCTTTGGTTAAGTATTTTTTTCTGCGAATTTTTGCTACTACCAATTGCTTTCTCGTGCATTCTTCAGATTCATTTTCAAACAGTCTGCCTAATCAAAGCTACTCTAACCGAAGTGACTCACTCAACTCAATCTTCAAGGTCCAGCGCCAGCCAAGTGGCCAGTGCCATTACTGGAAAGAGTCACTTCCGGGGGAATCAAAAACCATACAAGAAACCCTCTTATTACGACAACATCCTTGGAGACCTTCGTTAGGCTAAATGCCACTTTTGATGCATATTGCCATGGTTTTCCCTGTCATCGTGAGTGGTCAAATGAATGGATATAAATTGCTGATGGTTGAAAATGATAGCCCATGACTATCCACTAGACAGGCCTTACTTCGAAGCCGAAGTAGCAGTGGCAGGTCTTTCCTTCGTCTTGTTCATGTCGCAGCTGGGTACCGCACGGACGTGATCAGACTAGTCTGCAGAAAATATATAATAAAATATTTTTGCTGCAGTTGCACTGGTTGTGAACATACAAATTCACGAGTTGGCACTTTTTACCCTTCCATAGATTCCCTCTTCCCCCGTTGGATTTCCCGTTCCCGGCAACTTCAGGTAGTACTTGATTTTTTGTACATGTTTGATCTTTCTGTTTGCAACTTGACGACAAAAGCCCGTGCCGGTTCAGTCGAAATCCTTGCAGCGATTCTGTTGCTTTCAGTTCATTTAGTCGACTCAATAATTCAATCGAATGGAGTCCAACCATTTCCGTCACTTACATCCACTCGTGCAGTAGCTCTATCAACACATTTCCTCGTTCGCGCAAAGGATTTGTCACCGTCGTCTGTTTCAATTATGTGAGGGCACTCGGGGCGGACGGACCAGCGGAGTAAGTGTGTGTGTGTGTGTATGTATGCTACTTCCGAGCCAGGGCACTCTGCCGGGGCAGTTTCCGCATTAGGATGTTGTGCTATCCGGGTACGAGTAGTGCTCTCGAGGGGCTCATCATTGCCAGTGTGGGCGGCACCGGGTAGAACCGGTCTCGGATCAGCTCACCGACTCACCACGTTTTTCATAGAGAATATAATAAAAAGCACCCAAGAATTACAGGAAAAGAAAAAGAAAAAAAATGTGTGCAAAGCTGAGTGCACAAGTGACATCTACTTTATCACTTTGCGAATTTGTGTCATCGAGCGGCAGCTTTTTCCCTTCAGTCATACACATGTGTGTGTGTGTGTGAGGGTGTGTAGTGGATTCGGAGCAAATTTTGCCCTGTATTTCGGTGGATGAATTTGTCACACTTAGTATTTGGAGTCTTGGAGTTAGCGGTAGTGCAGTCCGAAACGGAATCTCAATGAAGAATGGAGCCGGCATTCGAGCTATGTTATTTCTGTGTGCGGCCGGAAATTTTGTTACCCACTGAAAAGCGAGAATCAGATTTGAGACCGCAAATTTTAAACATTTTTCTTGACAAGTCACATTCGTTGAGTCGAACAGCGTAGCTGGGCTACCGCTTGAGAAGGAAGTTAGTGAAAAACGAAAAAAAAAATTCTGATTTGACCGGAAATTAGCAGTGGCAGCAGCAGAACATCATTTATCAAATTCAAAGAAAATTCTATTCTATATTGAATGAGACACAAAATGATTCGGTTTCCACAATTCGAACATTGCTTTTGATTGAATACAGTCAAGAGTCTTTACCCTTGATATGAATTGATCTAACGATTAATCATCGAGCAGCTCAGTCAAGACTGAAAGAAACACAACAAATCATCAGTGAAACCAAACATCGAAAGACAACTGCAACTGCAACCGAATCTATGCGTTCGAACTCGTTCCGATTGTTTGACAGGAAGTTTCTTCTGCATCTTATTTGCTTAGTTAGTCTCCCCACAAAGCCATTCCACTCGAAATTGCTTTTACCGGAGTCAGTGCCTGGTACGAAAGACAAACTACTGCGATTTATTCTCTCGAAAGTCCAACTAACCTACCGGAGACACAGATTGACTTGGTCAGGCCCAGTGTAATGAATCAATGGTTCACCATCGCCGTATTGTACGCGTTAAACAAAGCACACACATACACACTCATAATGTTACATGTGTGTTGGTCTCCAGTCTTATCTCAATTGCGGTTGAGGCATTGTCTGCTCGAAATAGCAGCTTTTTGTAGTCGTTTTTCAGAAGATCGATGTCCTCGGTCCGTTCAATCTGTGCAAAGGTTAACTTTGGGGTTTGGGCGAATGGTGTTTCATCTTATGGCGATAAATTGTTTCGTGAAAATAAATGCCTTGTAATTTTGTGCACTGTTGATCATTGATTTTCGTTTGCAGCTTCATGGTGCTTCTGAATGAGAAAACTGCACGATTTCGGGGAAAAATGCAAATGGTTGATTGTTTATCGGAGTAGAAATAAAAGGTTTCTTGATCATTTATCAATCATCAATCATCAATCATCAATCATCAATCATTTTAGGCATTTAAGGCATTTTAGGCATTTTAGGCATTTTAGGCATTTTAGGCATTTTAGGCATTTTAGGCATTTTAGGCATTTTAGGCATTTTAGGCATTTTAGGCATTTTAGGCATTTTAGGCATTTTAGGCATTTTAGGCATTTTAGGCATTTTAGGCATTTTAGGCATTTTAGGCATTTTAGGCATTTTAGGCATTTTAGGCATTTTAGGCATTTTAGGCATTTTAGGCATTTTAGGCATTTTAGGCATTTTAGGCATTTTAGGCATTTTAGGCATTTTAGGCGTTTTAGGCATTTTAGGCATTTTAGGCATTTTAGGCATTTTAGGCATTTTAGGCATTTTAGGCATTTTAGGCATTTTAGGCATTTTAGGCATTTTAGGCATTTTAGGCATTTTAGGCATTTTAGGCATTTTAGGCATTTTTTATCGTTTGGGCATTTTAGGCATTTTAGGCATTTTCTGTCATTTTCTGTCATTTTCTGTAATTTTCTGTCATTTTCTGTCATTTTCTGTCATTTTCTGCCATTTTCTGCCATTTTCTGTCATTTTCTGTCATTTTCTGTCATTTTCTGTCATTTTCTGTCATTTTCTGTCATTTTCTGTCATTTTCTGTCATTTTCTGTCATTTTCTGTCATTTTCTGTCATTTTCTGTCATTTTCTGTCATTTTCTGTCATTTTCTGTCATTTTCTGTCATTTTCTGTCATTTTCTGTCATTTTCTGTCATTTTCTGTCATTTTCTGTCATTTTCTGTCATTTTCTGTCATTTTCTGTCATTTTCTGTCATTTTCTGTCATTTTCTGTCATTTTCTGTCATTTTCTGTCATTTTCTGTCAATTTCTGTCATTTTCTGTCATTTTCTGTCATTTTCTGTGATTTTCTGTCATTGTCTGTCATTTTCTGAAAATTTCTGTCATTTTCTGTGATTTTCTGTCATTGTCTGTCATTTTCTGTCATTTTCTGTAATTTTCTGTCATTTTCTGTCATTTTCTGTCATTTTCTGTAGTTTTCTATCATTTTCTGTCATTCTTGCCGTTTATTGTAATTTTGATCATTTTTTTGGGATTTTTGTCATATTAGCATTTCAACCTTTAAACATTTTAGCACTTTAGCACTTTAGCACTTTAACACTTTAGCACTTTAGCACTTTAGCACTTTAGCAATTTAGCACTTTAGCACTTTAGCACTTTAGCACTCTGTTCGATAGATTGACTTCAAGAGTAAAATGAAATTAGAAGCATTTGCTTAGAATTTTTTGCATCGCTATTGCATCTGAACTTAACAATTTTCGAACTACTTTTTCTGCGGTATTGCTTCTTAGAACCGAAGCAAAGATATTGTACTCGATTTTATCACAATACATTGATTAAATGTCGAGTAATCGGTAGAATAACATGGTAATAATAGAGTATTAATGAGATGACTATTGGTACAATAGCCCTATATTAGCATTATATCATTTTATCATATTATTCCGCATTTCAGCTTTTGCACAGTTTTGCATTTGTGTAGTTAAGCATTTAAACAGTTTAGCATTTTAGAATTTTAACATTTGAGAATTGTATCATTTTAGCATATAAAAATTATAACATTTTAGTATTTTGGCATCGAAGCATTGTAGCATCTTAGAATTATAAAATTTACAATTTGGGCATTTTAGAATTTTGATATCTTAGCATTTGAGTAATTCAACAATTTAGTTGTTCAGTATTTGAGCAGTTTAGCATATGGGCATTTGCACATTTTAGAATTTGAGAACTTGAGCATTTTAAAAATTGGGAATTTTAACAATTTTTTAGTTAATTATTTCAGTGGTTTTGCATTTTGGCATTTATCATTCATCCTTGTGATATAAAAAGCGATTTTTGTAAGCGTAAGAATCGTACTCACAGTGTTCCGATAGGTATCAGTATAATGATCAGTATAACAAATATTTTAGTTCCTTTTTTTCAAACACATGATATGTAATATCAGGTGTACAACTTTGCGTCCGCCGTTTTCCGATAGGTGGCTGTACCGGCTGTGGCTAGTAAAAATACATAGATGTTAATGCTTTTAAAGTGAGTGTGTACAGTGCCTAACGAATTGTCATCGCCGTTTCAATGACAGTTGTTCTTGTTTTCGTATTATTCACGCTCGAAAATGTCTGTTTATGTGCCCAATTCTCGCCATTTGCGAGAAGTTTTACTTTTCTGTTACAATTCGAAAAACTACAAGGATCAGCCCCATGGGGTTGTTCGAGCCATTGATGTGGAACAAGGCAACCAAAATTTCTAAAGATCAACAATCAAACAGTTCAATCAATCGTCACACTTATGAATCCGTAGTTGCACGAGAGTCCTAGATTGATCTTGATTAGGAACCAACACCGAACATTGTTTGTTTTATAGCCGACGAAATTACACCAATATCCCAAATGTATGCAATTATATCTTTGTACATACCTGTAATACAATTTTGATATTAAAGCTTCTCTTCACCAAGCTTGTGTTCAAGTTTTGTATGCAAGTAGTTATTTTTATAGCGTTAAGTATCTCTACTATTCTGCGATTTCGGTTGAAGCGGTAAACTTTTTCTCATTATCAATCAAGTTCATCTTATATAAATTTGAAATTAATCTTAAGCACTCAAAATTTACCCTGGGGTAGATGTCAAATTCTCAGGCGAAACGACATTACATGGAATTTCAACCAAGCTTGCATGACACAAGATCAGAGCATACCAATTAAAGCT
This sequence comes from Malaya genurostris, assembly GCF_030247185.1. Classification (NCBI taxonomy): domain Eukaryota; kingdom Metazoa; phylum Arthropoda; class Insecta; order Diptera; family Culicidae; genus Malaya; species Malaya genurostris. Next base: position 49,876,258 of record NC_080571.1, read on the forward strand.
TCAAATAGTTTTATGGCACTTTTTGTCTTGCTGTCTAGCAACAACCTACAGGACTGAAAGGACTGAAACGTTAGCTGTAATTTCGCTTCTATCTATAGATTCGCGTGCTTCCAACAGTTTCGCTTTTGCATCGATTGACCAATCAGAGCGATGCTTTCCCTTTGATTTATCGCTTACTCCATCAAAATCGTCGTCTATGGCAGGGAGATCCGATATGCCGGAGATTTTTAGCAGACATTAGACTGCTCGCTACTAATCAAAATTTCAATCATTTATAATTGAAAATACGTGGCTTGATACATTCAAATCGAATCGTAGAAATATTTACAATCAAATAATCAAATAATATTAAAAATTGATACAAAATATACTGAGCTGTAAGTGTTTAAAACCTGACCACATTTCTACGTGTATTTTTCCTCTAATTTGCACCCCTATATAGAAAACAAAGATGTGTTCCACATAAAAAATGCAGCTGAAGCGCATCGAATGCTCTCAGAAACTTACGGTGATGCTACTCTGAGTAAAAGAACGTGTCGGGAGTGGTTTCAACGTTTTAAAAATGGTGATTTCGATGTCGAAGACAAACATGGTGGTGGAAGAAAAAACCCTTTAAAGATGAACAACTAGAAGCATTGCTTGATGAAGATTTGTGCCAAACCCAAGAAGAGCTTACGAATCGTTGGGAGTGAGTCAGCAAGCCATTTCAAAACGTCTCAAGGCCCTGGACATGATCCAGAAAGAAGGAAACTGGGTGCCGTACGAGTTGATACCGAGGGACATCAAGCGCCGTCTATTTGTATGATGAAAAGTAGGTTCGATACGTTAATCATAAACGTACAAAATCATGGGGAAAGACCGGGCATGCTACTTCGTGTAAGGCAAAACCGAATATTCACGGCACCAAGGTTTTGATTTGTATTTGGTGGGATCAGCTCGGTGTGATTTACTACGAGCTCTTAAACCGGGTGAAACCATCACAGGAGATCGCTACCGAACGCAACTGATGCGCCTTAGTCGCGCGCTAAAAGAAAAGCGGCCACAATATCAAGAGCGACATGACAAAGTCATCCTCCAACACGACAATGCTCGGCCTGACATCGCAAAAGTGGTCAAAAAGTACCTGAAAACAATGAAATGCCCGCCGTATTCCCCAGATGTCGCCCCTTCTGACTTCCACCTGTTCCGTTCGATGGCACACGGCCTGGCAGATCAACATTTTAAATCCTTCGAAGAGTTGGAAAAATGGATTGCTTCATGGATAGCGTCTAAAGAGGACTCCTTTTTGCCTTTCTCTATAGAAAGGTATTAGAATTGCTGGAAAAACCGACTTTCGAACGGAGCCTCGGAGACCCATAGTGTTATATACCATTCGACTCAGTTCGACGAGATCGGAAAATGTCTGTGTGTGTATGTGTGTGTGTATGTATGTGTGTGTGTGTATGTGTGTGCACTTTTCGAAGATATTAGAACGCGCTCAATTTTCTCAGAGATGGCTGAACCGATTTTAACAAACTTGGGCTCGTTTGAAAGCGACTGTCGGGCCATTGATCAGGTTCGAAGATCAAATGGCTGTGACTTTTGGTTCCGGAGATATGATTGTATAAGTGACGTAACCGACAAAGAGCGTTGTATTTGAACGCGCTCAATTTTCTCAGAGATGGCTGAACCGATTTTAACAAACTTGGGCTCGTTTGAAAGCTACTGTCGGGCCATTGATCAGGTTCGAAGATCAAATGGCTGTGAGTTTTGGTTCCGGAGATATGATTGTATAAGTGACGTAACCGACAAAGAGCGTTGTATTTGAACGCGCTCAATTTTCTCAGAGATGGCTGAACCGATTTTAACAAACTTGTGCTCGTTTGAAAGCTACTGTTGGACCATTGATCAAGTTCGAAGATCAAATGGCTGTGAGTTTTGGTTCCGGAGATATGATTGTATAAGTGACGTAACCGACAAAAAGCGTTGTATTTGAACTCGCTCAATTTCCTCAGAGATGGCTGATCCGATTTTAACAAACTTGGGCTCGTTTGAAAGCTACTGTCGGGCCATTGATCAAGTTCGAAGATCAAGTGGTTGTGACTTTTGATTCCAGATATATGATGGTATAAGTGACGTAACCGACAAAACACGTTGATTTTTACCGCTCTTATATATATAAGGGTGCCAAAATTTTGGGATCAACTCTATTTTCGTAAAGTTCTAGTGCTCAAAAGTTTAAGCACCTCGAAAAAAGCCTTCATGCAAAATTTGACCTAAATCGGACATGCTTAAGGGGTGCTGCCCGGTGGTAAAGGTTTGGCAATTTTCGATCTTGAAAAAGCACCATAGGGGGGAGTACATGAAATTTCCAAAATCGAAAATTTTTTTTGATGCCAAAACTCTTAAAACTGCATAAAACATCGAAATTTAGTGCCATCTCAAAAAAAATTTTTTTTGAAAAAATCAACTTTCTGGGACTTATAAAAATTTTCATATTTTTTCAAGTCCCAAAAAGTCGATTTTTTCAAAAAATTTTTTTTTCGAGATGACACTAAATCTCGACGTTTCATGCAATTCTAAGCCTTTTGGCATCAAAAATTTTTTTTCGATTTCGAAAATTTCATGTACTCCCCCCTATGGTGATTTTTCAAGAAATTTTCATATTTCACTAAGTGGACTAAGAAGGCTTTTTTTAGATTAGCATCACTGTTCTCATACAAATAGGCAACGCAAATGTCAAGCACTAGTTTGGGAAAAATGATGCTGACTGTGTGACATAAACACTGAAGCATGCTTTTGTGAACTACTCGAATCAATCCGAATCAATTGGTGTCTAAAATTATTAAATAAATGTATGAAACATATTTTCATGAGACTGTTATGAAAGAAGAGAAAGGCATTATCACACCACTAGGTGGATTAAGAAGGGTTTTTAGATTAGCATCACTGTTCTCATACAAATAGGCAACGCAAATGTCAAGCACTAGTTTGGAAAAATGATGCTGTCTTTGTGACATAAACACTGAAGCATGCTTTTGTGAACTACTCGAATCAATCTGAATCAATTGGTGTCAAAATTAGTATCCAAATTTATTTAATAAAAGTATGAAACATATTTTCATGAGACTGTTATGAAAGAAGAGAAAGGCATTATCACACCACTAGGTGGATTAAGAAGGGTTTTCTACTTTCTACTACAATACTTTGAGTAATACATCTGTAAGCATTTTTTACTTAGTCTTTTTAGTAAGGCTCTATAGAATGGCTATTCCATTTATTACAAGACCCCTATTATTTTCGGAACATTATCGCCTTTCAGGATACTACAAAAACAGCTAGGTAATATTCACACTAAAAAAACCCTGTGATTTTACATCTTATTAGATGCACATAAATGGAGGGTTGCAGTTCACGCAAATTTACGTCGAAGAACAGTTAATATTGTGTCTAAGACTCCATGACATGAAATTCATTGAAATAAAAAAAAAGAATACTGATAGCAACCCGCCGCGACATGAACCGAGAATCATTGGATTGCAAGTACGTCTGTTAATACACTGAGCCAAAGAATGCATCTGCTTGGCTGGTAAAAGGTGCCTTTAAGTTCATACAGTCGCAATTGCTAGCAGAACGCAAGTTACAGTCGAAACCAGTAAAGTTCAGGCTCATCTAACATTAAGTCATTACAAATAAAAACTTCCGTCATTTGACAAATTAGGTCTTTATTAATTACATCGTATGAGGGATTATGTCACCTGGAAATTTCAATTTTTTTGGAGTGTTTGAAACTGACTAGAATGGTTCACCTCGCGCCGTTCTTATTGAAATATTATGCAACTAATCTAGAAAAACAGTAAAATAATTTACTATTTCATTTAACGAACTGGGAACATATGAAATTTTACATACTACTAAGTTTTAGTAAATATGGACTCACGCTAAATGAAATTTTAGTAAAACTTTTAGAATAGGAATTAGCTATAAAATTAGATTATTTTCTTTTAAGTTTTTTTTTCCAGAATTAGAACATTTTAGTATGAAAATTTTCCAAATAAATCCATACATCGTGCGAGCAGGTTGGAAAAAATGCAGCTTTATTCCCACGAGTAACCTCACACCTACTCTGTTCCCCGTTAAGTTCCCCGTTTGTCCAATACCGTTTATCTGAAATATTTTCTAAATTTGTTTTTCGAATGTATAACCTGTAATGAAATAAAACAATAATATCAAAAGTGGACGATGCAATCTCAAATGTCTCTACCGTACGAATGGTAGAGTGCAAAAAGAAATCGATGGCTTCGTATGGTCAACGTATTTTGCTTGCAATAGGAGGTTACATTGAGGGCACAATTAAAGGAGAACCTCACCAACGATGTACCTCATCAGGCTGCTTCTGAAAAGTGTTTTACCTCATTTACAGAAACAGCGAAGGAGGAGGATTGTAAGGGTCCGCCATGTAACTTTTTTTAAACATGCAATAAAACGGTTCATCCGATTTCAAAATTTATTTTTTCATATTAAAGTACAATCCTTCCGGTTAATTGTGGAATATAATTTCATTCAAATGGCTGCCTCGGTTGGCCATGCAGTACGCCATACGGTCGGTCCAGTTTTTTAGTACATTTTCGATTGTATGCAGCTTTATTTCAGCTATGGCTGCACGAATGTTGTCCTTCAAGGCTTGAATTGTCTCTGGCTTGTCCACATAACACTTATCTCTGACAGCCCCCTGAAGTTAATAGTCTAACGGCGTCAAATCACAGTTCCGAGGCGGCCGAACAACTTCCGAATTTCGAATGATAATTGAATCTTCGAAGACTGTGCGCAGAAGATCGATCGTAGCGTTGGCTGTGTGGCACGGAGCGCCGTCTTGTTGGGACCAAATGGTGTCCAAGTCTTCCTCTTCAAGTAACGCGAAGAACCAATCGCTAATCATGGCGCGGTAGCGCTCGCCATTGACCGTGGCGGCGCCTCCTGCCTCATTTTCGAAGAAAAATGGCCCAATGATGCTGCCAGACCAAAACCGTCACTCTCCGAGGATGCATCGACTTCTCCATGATAACGGGCGGGTTTTCCGTCTCCCAGATGCGACAATTTTGCTTATTAACATACCAGCCGAGTTTAAAATGTGTCTCATCCGAGAAGATGATTTTTTGGCAAAAATCGGCGTCTTCTTCAAGCTGATCGCAAGCCCAGTTGGCGAAGCGATTACGCATCGGATGTTCTCGTGGCTTCAACTCCTGAACCAATTGAACTTTGTGCGGTTTCATACCAAGGTCTTTATGCAAAATTCGTCTCAGCGATGTCTCCGAAATGTTCAATTGTTGAGATCGACGCTTCACTGATGTTCCTGGCGTCTCACGCACACTCTCGGCAACAGCAGCGATATTCTCGGTTGTGCGCACTGTTTTAGGCTTATCACACGTTGGTTTGTTAATACTTGTGCCAGTTTCTCTCAATCTTTTCAAAAGAAAACACACATACGGAGCTGACGGCGCCTCTTTTATTCCCATTTTCATAAGTAATTTTCGCACACATTCCGCAACATTACCATGATTTTCAAAGTAAAACTGCACTATTTTCACGCGTTCCTCAAGCGTATACACAACCATTTTCGTTCAGCGGAAGGATGAAACTAAGTTTCTGTCAAATCAGAAGTGACATTAAGGGGACGGGTATAGCGTGATGGGTAAGTCGATGCCTTTCACGCAGCCCGCCTGGGTTCGACTCCCAACCCCGCACATAGGGTCAGAAAGTTTTTCTGGCCCGAAGAGGTGAATGACATTAATGTTAAAGTCTCTATAATTGAAACAAAAAAAAAAAAAAAAGTGACATTAAGGTTACCAATGTCGAAATAACCGCTAGTTAAAAAAAATTTAGATGGCGGACCCTGTAGTCTCGAATTGTACCTACTTCTTAGCAATTTTCATTGTTGCACCGACGGACTAATGAATTATTCAAATATTCTATTTACCAAAGACCAATTCCAAGCGCAGATACGATTTATTTTTGTCGCACAGTAAATTTTCATTGCATACCTGGAAGATGAATCTGTTTCGAATAAACATTCATCAATTAGTTCAGGTAATTCAGATTCTCGAGTTTCCGTTTATGTTGAAAATTGGATTCAATAATTTCGTTCGTGCAATCATTGGATCCGCACACAGGTTCAAAGGAAAATATAAGCTTTTGGCAAAATATTTATTCGCGATGCCCCGCGATCCAACGATGATTGCAAATTAATTGAATTTCTGCGTGACTTGAAATTCCAGCTACGAGATTAATGTAATTGGAAACGATAGAACCATATTGCTACTTCAAGCGCATGCAGTAACAAGTTGCATTACGTTGCCAACAGGGATGGGATGGGTACTATTTTCAAATTTGTTTCGCATCAATTCGGAAGTGCTCGCAAGCAAACATGCTCCTCTAGTGGACGAAGCGGAAATACGACCGAACGCTTTCTCATCGATCGAATTCGGCAACCGATCCGAACGACCTCATTAATTCCACCCTCAAGTACGACTGGTAAGGACCGAGCATCACCACCACAACCGGCACAGTCCAGATTCATTACATCCAACCATCCTGTCCATCCTGTCGACCTTCTTCTTCTGGGCCAGTGCCAACGCGTGTTCATTCAGGAAGCAGCTGCCAAGTGGCAAAAAGCGCGACGAAAAGCACATCCGCAAAAGCTTCCGCCGGGCGGAAAGCAAATCAATCAATAATTCAATCAACTCATATGACAACACAGCGCCTGGATCCCCGCACTGTTTGTGCTCGAGGGAAAACATCCACGGGGATCCGATCGGGAGACACGCGGGGAGAGATAGAGAGTGAGAGAGAGAATCCATCACAAAAGTATCGGATGCGTCGGTTTCGTATCCGCCCGCCCCATCACAGCACGCAGTCCGGTCAAGTGTGGTCTGTGCAAGTGGAACGGATGGATATCCTTACCGCAACTCGCAACGTTGTGTGTTCCGACCATCACCGGTTGGTTCTCCGTGGCGATTGTGTCTCCGTGCAGCACATACACACTCACCGGCATCGCTTGGTACAGTCTATTATCCATCATCGTCTTACATGGGGGCGGGATCCACTCGGCAAGCACCCGCTGGGTATTGAGTGACGCTTTTTTTTGCTTCTTTTTATTTCCGCCAGACCGTTGCCAAACCGAGTGCTCTGTGCTTCGCCACAGTCGAGTGGAAGAGCTTTAGATCGATTTTACTTATATGGATTTTCCCCCCCTTGCGATGCCATCTCCTTGCCACCTCCACGCTTTGATCCAGAGTAATGCACTTGCTACGCACTTATGACGATGCGGTGGGTAACTGGCGAGATTTTGTTCGAAATTTGAAAATGCACTATTTAAAGAAATATTGCTGTTATAACATTTTAAACGATTTTACGAGACCAAGGGGTTTTACAGAGAAAGTAGAGGGGCAGATGGTTCAAAGATTACACCGGGCTTGCTGACTACAGTAAATGTAGGATGCAGTTTTTCATATTGAAGCTTTCCATAGTAAGTAGGTTGACGACAGTGTTGGCCAATGACCAATTGATTTTCGAAGATGATCAGCGAATTTTAAGCACCTTTTACCTCCCAGCCGGAGATTACGTAGAAAGAAATAGATTTATGTAAGCACGGCGATCCGTGCGTTATTTCATATAAACATTAAAAGTAGAGAAAATCCTTTACATCTTTCTTTCAATAATGAAACAACAATTGAAATTGGTTAACCCTAAAATTGAGTCATATCAAATCAAAATTTGAAAAAATCTCCGCACACACTCGAAGCGTTGAGTGCAGGCCCGTACCCAGGATTTTGTTTCGGGAGGGGCCACAGATAAAAAATAATGTTACTGAATCATTTAGGGGCTATCCAATGTTTGTGCTTTGGACACTTAACCGTTTTTACTATTCTTTACATTTCGTATTAGACTCGTCAGTGCAGAGTTTGCTTAGCGGTTCAAGTTGAACTGTTCAAGTTCGCAATTAGCAGTTCACTGCTCACTGCTCTGCACTGACGAGTCTAAGATGAAACGTAAAGAACAGTAGTGTTACTGGAGATTACTTATGTATCTAATATTCGGTGGGCACTATCATTATTAAGTATTTAAATAAAAATTGTGCCTGTGACCAAGAGAAGGTTATTGTATTACATTTCTTAACGTTTACTGTTATGCCATTTCAGTCGCACATGTTCGATTCGTGAAGAACGGAAAACTTCTTCTACATTTGTAGGTTATATTAGTTGATAGTCATACAAACCTACTGTTGCTATAAAGTTTCGGTATCAGATTCCGGAAGTAGCGGTCTAAAATTCCAAAACAGGTGAACAAGGTGGATTGGTAAGTAATCGGAACCCTAAACCGTTGATTTTTACCCCGGTAGCGATGCTCATGTGCTTCATATAAGGCGATTTTGGCCCTCAATAATGCACGCTAATACTTGCATTGAGGTAGTCCTGCTAAAGTATCTGGTATCAGGTATCAGAATGAAGGCTCATAACGGCACGTTCCCCATGTTTTCGGGGATTTGTGCCTTGCCGTGACTTTTCATCATTTACCTAACTAATGGTGGGAAATAGAAGAGGATGGAAAATAAAGGAACGAGAGGAATACGGAATGAAACACACACACAGCATAAATGTGTACAGAAACCAGTCGCAACTTACGAGAAGTAGAAACCGCTTGCGAGAGTAATTAGAGCTCTTTTCCACATTGGGTTAAAAACCCAAGAATATCTCTGAGTTTTAGTTGCTTGAACATAGGTTCTTCAATGCAAAAACAACCAAAAACCCGATACCGTAGTTGAGATACTGCAGGGCAGTTACATATTAGGTGATATGAAGTCCCGTAATCGAATTCACAGAGATCACATGAAAATGAATCAGCAAGATGTGTGGTAGCGATGTGATAATTAAGTTTACAGTGACCAGACAGAGCCCTCACCAGAACACCACAATGGCGCTTCGAGAAATGTAAAAGATTCTTCGAAACTCCAGGGCATGGATTTTCCAAGAATATTTTTGTTTGACGACAAGTCTCAGAACTTCGCCAGTAGTTTGCATGCTCAGACGAAGCCCAAGACAGAGTTTTTTTGTTTTATCCAGCATTTGGAAATTGGTAGTGCTGGTTCAGGACCTACAAGGTCGTTTTCTGCTTCCACTCTGGCCAGTTCATCCGCCCATTCATTTCCAATTATGTTGGAATGACCAGGTATCCAGACAGCATTGAAAATGCTAAGTTCTTCGATCTGAGTACGGCAATCGATCACAAGTTTTGAACGTGAGTCACCAGAGCTAAGCGCTTTAATTGCAGCCTGACTGTCGAAGCAAAAATCTATTTTTTTACCAGATATGCCTTGCCGGAGGGTAGACTGTACTCCACACATGATTGCAAAGATCTCAGCCTGGGAAACGGTGCGGTATCTACCAAGCGAGTACGATTGCTCCAACCCCAATTCACGACAGTAAACACCCGCACCAGCTCGGCCCTCCATCAGTCACTCCTGTCTAGATGGAATTTTTATTTGAAAAATTCTATACGGGAAACTACACGTGAGTGTTAAATCGCTAGGGGCAAGAAAAACATCATCCCATGCAACCAATTGGGACCACAGACGTGTATGACCTATTTCTGAATTTATTGATTTATCCTTCCATAGACCGGTAGTTTGAAGTCTAACACATGGATCAATAAGTCCCGAGACTAACAATGGAAACAACTTTTTTTTTTTTAATTTTTAGGGGAACCTTTTAGGGTGATACAATGGTTCCAACGTTTTTCCAATTTTTCAATACCATGTTTATAAAAAAATTTATCTCTCGCTTCAAAATAAGCTTCAGTTTCAGCGAAGACCTCCTCATTTGAGCCAAATCTTTTTCCCTGGAGCATTTTTTTTAAGATCAGCAAAGAGCCAGTAGTCACTGGGGGCTGAATCTGACGAGTATGGGGGGTGGGGAAGCAGATCAAAGCCCAATTTCGCCATTGTTTTCATCAACTAGTGGCAGGGTGCATTTTGTTCCATCGAAAGCAATCGCGGCACCCACTTGGAAAAAAAAACTTTTTCATGCTCTATTTTTCATGAAGGATAGTACCCAAGTAACAATTTTTGTTACGCTAGCTTGTTTGTGACTAGTTTGCAACCAGATATTTGAGTGATTGTTACTAACATCTAACCACTAGCATGACTCAAAAAGCGCAGTTTCTACTAGTTGTTAGGTCGGCTAAAAATAAGTTGTCGTTACGTTGTAATGCCATACTGAAGTAACTTATCTTTTCATAACTTGAAAATAACTTGTTCTCAAGTAAGCTAGTTGAAACTTATTCACCATCGACATTATAAATATTGAATAAATCCTATACTTTTCTATCATCAATAAAAAAGCAGAAGAGTACTTTAAATCACAATCTTGATACAAGGTACAAATTTCACAACGATCCAAAAACTGTCGAGCGGAATTCAATTTTACTTAACTGTTTTTTATGCGCCTTCAATCAAAATCTGTTTATAAAGATATAAAAAATAATCAGCAAAATAACCCTATGGTCAGAATGCTCAAAATTATTCCAAATAGAGTGATTTCTCATCATTTTAAATTCATATATCATGAGAATTATAATATTATCACAATCGATGTTCAATCCCTATATTATTTTCTTCGTGTTTATGACAGTGCATAGAACAAACTTGACTATTATGCCTTTCACTATTTTCGGCAAAAAGTAGTTTAGAAAAAAGTAATACCCTGGTTTTATTTACGTTTCATACACTTCTTAAGACTCCATATTGTGTTCGCCATATTCAAGCCAAGAAAGGTTGTTTTGTTTGCATTTTCGTTATCATAACGTTGGGAAAACCTACCGATAACTATCTGAATCAATGAAGAAATTATGTTATAATCTTATAACATCTAAGTTATTGCTATTTCAATTCACAGTAACGATTCACATATACGTTAACGTATTTATAATGGTTTCACAACGGAAAATAAACCTTTTTTCAACTAGTAGCTAAAAACATAGCTGTGATAAAAGATATGTTAGAATCAAGTAACGATTACTTACAAATGATAGTTAGTTCAATGTTTACGTTATAAAGAAACACTGCTGTCACCTTGTTTTAACCAGTATAACATAAAAAACCGTTTCGTGCTCTTGTTGCAACACAGTTGGGTTAAGTGGTATCAAAACTAGTTACAGGTTGCTACTATTGAAGTCAAATAAACTTATTTTCAACTAGTAGCTAGAAGCATAGTTGTGATTAAAGATATGTTTGGATTAAGTAACGATAGCGTATAAATTATGTTTAATTCAATATGACACAAAGATGTTATGATTGGAAACCTAAATAACTATTTCGTAACTATTTATGTTATGATGAAACATTGCTGTCACCATGTTTTAACCAGTATAACATAAAAAACATATTCGTGCTCTTGTTTCAACATAGTTTGGACTTAGTCGTATCAAAACTAGTTGCGAATTGCTACTTGGGTATATACACTTCCATATGATATCTGTGTCATCTCAGCAATCTCATGGAGCTTCACTTTACGATCTTTCATTACAATTTTTGTCACTTCACTCACATTTTCCGGTGTAACGGTTTCCACAGGTCTACCCGAGCGTTCCGCGTCATTTGTGTCGGTACGACCACGTTTAAACTCGGCGAACCCCCGACAAATCATTGCTTTTGATGAACAAGAGTCCGGATAACATTTTTCAATCCATGGTTTCGCTTGCACGGTATTTTTACCCATTAAAAAACAAAGTTTTATCAAAACACGAAACTCGGTTTTTTCCATTTTTTAAACAAACTACAAAACGACTTTACTCCAACCTCGATAACTCAGCTGTTTCTGGTCGGATCGACTTAAAATTTTGACCCATTTCAAGCAAAGGTTAGTACTCTAGAAAGACGTAATTACTGGTTTACTACGAGCGCCATCTCTGCTTTAGTCTCGGGACTTATTGATACATGTGTTATAGGCACAAGCGAGTGCTTCTTGCTTTAGATGCACATGAAGTGGTCTTATATTGAGAACAGCTTCCAGAGCAGTGGTCGGAGTCGTTGTAAAAGCTGCAGTCATTGCCACAAGCGCCACACTTTGCAAATGATTGAGCTTCGACTGAATTGTAACTACTTGCCCTCTCTGCCACCATACGAGGCATCCATATGCCAGTATTGGACGTATAATTGTAGTATAAATTCAATAGATATATTTCGGTTTCAAACCCCACGTTTTACCGTGCGTCTACATTGGCCAAAGGCCATGCATGCTCTTTTGATTCTAGACTCAATGTGAGCAATCCAGTTTAGTTTGGAATCCAGGATTACTCCAACGTAATTGACCTGGTCGGTACACAGCAGCACGCTCCCAAAAAACTGCAAAGGACGGGCCCCGGTTGTTGTTCGCTTCTTTGTGAAAAGAACCATTGAGGTTTTGTTTGGATTCACCGACAATCCAACCTGTATTCTCCTAAAGTATACTTTGACAATCTCAGTAACCCGGCATCATGATCTTTCCGATCCATTGAGTCTCCCTTCCAGGCACTCATGCCGCTTCTAAGCACAACTTCAGTCCATTGTCGGGTGATCATATTGTTCCCTGTCTTATAAAAATGGATCCTGCCAAACATGTACCTAAAGTGCACTTGCGTTCGTCTATTTAATCCTAAATAAGTATGTACGGGATCCAGCGGCAGGATGATTTTTTCGTCTGTAGAATCTTGCCCACTACTGTGCATTAAACCACTACATGTGTTCCTAAAACAAGAAGCATTATCTTGTGCATACCGTCTTAAGGTTACAGGACTTTGGAACAGTAACCCTATAGACTATGCTACTAGCTACACTCGCTTGTGATCTCAAATGGTTACCTGGGATGAGTATTAACTCGCTCCTAGTGACCTAACACTCACATGCAGTTCTCCTTTCAAAACATTCCATGTGAGCTATCCTCTTCGTGAGGAATGGTTGTCTGGTTGCTCGGTACGACAACTTGATGAACACATAGTTTGTTATACGGACGGTTCTCTGTTGAATGGTCGTGCTGGTGCTGGTGTCTACTGTCGTGAAATGAGGCTACAGTCTACAGTAAATACTGTCTACAGTCTACAGTAAATACTGTACTGTGTTCCAAGCAGAAATCTACGCGATTATGTGTGGAATACAATCGGCATTTCAGCAGAGGATCTGTGGTAAACGAATTTATTTTTGTTCCGACAGTCAGGCAGCTTTAGAAGCACTCAGTTCGAATGATTCACGGTCGAATCTAGTGATCGCATGTCGAACTCATAATGAAGACTACAGCATTTTAAATGCTGTTTACTTCTTATGGGTACCCGGCCATTCTGGTATTACTGGAAACGAATGGGCTGATGAGTTGACTAGAGCTGGTTCAACGAATGATTTCGTTGGTCCTGAACCAGCTTTACCACTTTCAACTGGTTGGATAAAGCACAAGATCCGGGTTTTTGGTTCTCCATACAGGATTAAGTCTGTGTATGCGGAGCTAAAATTAAAGGATATTCTCTCGTTTCTCACCCAGTGTGGTAAGGAGCTATAGTCAGAAGGGTTCATCGTTCTTCCTGGAGTGACTGAATCTTTTCTGTATTCACCTGAAATAGGGTTTTGCAGATTGTTTGGCATCCTTTATGCGGTACCGAGTTTACTTCTGCTCGTACATACTGCGAATCGTTCTGCATCCTTCCGGGAATGCAGAATGGTGTCGCCTTTGTAAAATCTCTAAATCCTCTCGGGGTTTGGAAGTTTTAATTAACTGTGCATCGTTCATCAGAAAGAACGCACATAGTAACAAACCTGAATAGGTTTTACAGTAGACTGTTCGGGACCTCGTAGAAGTTCAGAATTTACTTCTGCTTCCACTAAATCTGATCCCCAGCAGATTGTTCAGCATCCCTTAGGGGTGCAGAATGTACTTCTACTTTTTTGTGTTTTTGTGTCGTCAATTCTTCCCATCCTTTAAGTCCAAACCTTACTATTTCCTTTCAATCCTTCTCTCTTATATATCGGAAAAATGATGCTGAAACCAAATTGATGGCAAGACACAAATCTCCAAATATCAAGGGGAACGTGCCATTTGAGCCAATTTGTTCTGATTCCTGATTCTGAACTATGATGAGCTCGCCCCATTTTTTTTTCCGGTCATCCGGTACAATTTAGTATCATTTTACAATTGTCGTATATTTTACCCCAGATTTCACCTTCATTTTATTCAGTTTTGACATTGTTCGCTTCGTATCAAACTTTTTTTTGTTCCTCTTTCTGATTTCGGGAGGTGGCAGGGCCCCTCGAGACCCCCTTCTGGCCACGTGCCTGGTTGAGTGTGTGTCAAAATTCAATTTGTTGCTCCATTTTTGTTCAAATATTTTTTGAGTTCTTCGCTAAGTTCATACGAAGTTAACGAAACACCCCTACTAAATAAGCCTTAAAACAAATCGCAACCCAGTGGATGATTTGTTACTAATTGGTTTCTAATTAGTTTCGCTAATTTTGAATATGTTGCCATTTTTTATAAATATTTTCAAATGCTTCGCTAAGTTTTTATAAAGGAGGACTACCTTAACTGATTAGCAATTACAGCAATTATACAATTCGCATTTAAGCTTATTTAGGCGGGGTGCCTCGTTAACGTCATATGAACTCATCGAAGTGATTGAAAATATATAAAAAAATTAGCAACAAATTCCAAATTACCGTAAATAAACAGCAATATCCACTGGATTTCGATTTGTATTTAAGCTTAGTTTGGAGAGGTGCTTCGTTAACTTCATATGAGCTTAGAAAAGTACTCAATAAAACTGAAAAAAAACGAGCAACAAATTCGAAACTACCGTAACGAATTAACAATAAATTTGCAACAAATTAATCACCTATTCACATTATCATCAGTTATAGGTGCTTCGCCAAGTTCATATTAATCAAAAACCGGATAAAAATGTTGAGAACAAAAAGAAGACTCGGATTTTGCAATGATAGAATCCTTTAAAAATTTATTTTTTGCAAGAAGTGAACAAAAAAACTTCGAATGCAAAAACCGAACAAAAATTTGATCAATTCTTCCAAAACAAATGTTTCTATCCGGTTTTCGCATTTAAAGTGGAATGTGTAATGTGGATGTTGAAACGCAGCGTAGATTAGGTTAACCGTAACAAACAAGCAAACCATGCCTTGTCCTCTGCGGCAGTCGGTAAAAGCTATGAATCGGATAAAAACATTTGTTTTGGAAGAACCGTTAAAGTTTTTGTCAGGTTTTTTGCATTCAAAGATTTTTTTGATCAATTTTTAGAAAAAAAATTTTCTTCAAGCGATTCATACATTCCAGAATTGTTATTTCATTCAAAAATGCTTAAACGGTTTTCAAAACTAAATTGCACTTCGACTTTTGCATTCAGATACTTCAAGTGATACTGAATGAGTTTAGAAGTTTAAAAAGTAAAGTGTATTTCTTACTTTTCCGTGTTGTGATTGGCTCGTGTAAACAAGAGTAAATTCTGTTTCATCAGTAGTGTACTCAGTAATTCCAAAAAATGCCAAGCAATCATCAGATTTCGCATATTTCAATTTGGACAAAACTTTGCATCCCCTTCAGTATGGCAAAGCATTAGTTTTGCAATGATGCAGAAACCAATTCAACTCAAGATTGATTTAAAAAAAAAATGGTGTGATTATGCCTCTCTCTTGTCATACAACCAGTTTCGCTGAAATATTTTTGTCTCGTAAGGATAATTTCTTACACCAATTTTCAACACTAATTTATTCAGATTGTTTTAGTGAGAAAAACATGACGTCGCAAATTCGACAACATTGTCGAAACCAAATGTATCAGCAATAATATGTTTGAACTTTATCATTGGCTACTGTTTTGAAAATAACGCGTTTTATCAGTTATGTCACTTATACCAATATATCTCCGGAATCGAAAGTGACAGCCATTAGATCTTCGAACTTGAGTTACAATCTATAAGTAGCTTCCAAACGTGTTTAATTTAATCAAAATGGTGTCTAAATAGTTGTAGGGAGAGAGTTGGCATCACTGGGAATGCGATGCGGTGTTCTGGTGCTGCTCTAAAAAAAGTATAATTTCAATGTGTTGTTTGATACGTATAGTTAAAAATTTGGTTGAAATAGTTACTGTGAATTTGCCGCCCCAAAATTCAACAATGTTAACCTGTTAACCGATCGATGCGCCGTCTGCATGTCATTGTCGGTGTTGTCGGATTTCTATGGAATGAGTGAAAGTTTACAGGTCGATCGTGTCATTCAGACTAAAGGTCTAGGGTTGGTCTCCAGCGGACCCATTCGCGAGTGTTTTTATTTTATTCATTCAGTGGTCGTGTTTCATCTCGGCTTGCTGACAGGAGAGCGAACAGGAGAAAAGGGATACTTGTGAGATCGTTCCTTGGAGATATTTTATATTTCTCTTACTTATTATATTTCTCCTGAGTATCGAAAATCAGATTTTGTTGAGATCATATTGTTTACCAAAACATATCCCGATCTCTTTCCCTCCCTACTAACAAATCTCCTATCCCGTGATGCTCGTGGAGATACAGTGGTACCCGCGGTCTTTAGAAACAACGAGTATCGGACTAACATTCCTTCCTTTCCCTCAGTAGCACAGCCTTTGGTCGTAGCAAGCGTCGTTTTTCATCGTTTAATAAAAAGTTAGGAGTGAGTGGGTATGTACAGTGAAAATTATTTGTTTCTCACAAGCTTCATTTTCTTGGTTTATTGTACATTTCCACTCATTCGGTCAATCACGAAGTGCAACTACGGGCGATCTACTTCAGCTCAGTTCAGCTCAAAATGGTGTCTAGAAAGTTGTATGTTTTCTCTTTCTCATATAGAAAGGTCATGTAATCACTGTGAAAGCAGACTTTTGAACCGGGACCCGAAGGGCCGAGTGTTATATACCATTCTGCTCAGTTCGTCGAGTACGCGAAATGTCTGTGTTTATGTAACGTTTTTTTTGCGCTAACATTTCTCAGAGGTGGCTGAACCGATTTTCACAAAATTAGATTCAAATAAAAGGTCCTATGGTCAAATAGAAAGTTCCTGTACTTCATCTTGATCCGACTTCCGGTTACGGAATTGCGGAGTGATTAATGTGGAAATTCCAATTTCAAATTACTCAAACATTTTTCTCAAAGATAGCGTGACTGATTTTAACAAACTTACATTCAAATGAAAGTTCTAATGGTTTTATATAAAACTTCTTAATTGCACCTGGACCCGACTTCCGGTTTCGGAATGACAGGATAAAGTGTGTTGAGCACTTCATGCATTTTCACAGAGCAGTGGTGCGAAACGCGGAAAAATATGGTAGCTGGGGGCTCAAATCAGTTTCATCCGACTTCGGGTTCCGGAATTATAAGGTTATAAGTGTTCGAAATTTTAATTCGTCTTATAAAGCGTATCAGTACGTACGTACGTACGGTTGTTGTAATTTTTCACCAGTAGTGATTAATTTATGGAGGAATTTCATCTTACATAATTTCAAACTATTTTTTTTAGTCCAATAGATTTCGTTTCAAAATAATGAACTTTAAAAATCAAATATCAATCAAAAATCAATTTATACAGAAACGAGTGCTCACTAGAAGCGGTAGAAACATAAAAAATATTCCATGGGAATAATAAATAAATTAAACAACACACAATTGAGCGCCTTTGGACAAAAAAAAACACCGTCTCACCGCCAGTTACTAAAATCGTTGGGTCACTTAAATATATGTATATGCAATAAATGCCACAGAAATGGTATTTCCAAACTTGAACACTGCAAAAGCTTTCAGCATATTTTCGCAAACAGCGTTCCAAGCTCGACACAACGCCACGGACATGGACAAAGTCAAACTTCAATTTGCCACACTCTCTCGAAGCGAAACCACCACCCATTAGGAGCTGCTGATGGTAATTGAGTCTTTGGAGTGTGTTGCTTTTCAAGGTTCGTTTTTTATTTCCTCTCGCTTCTTCGCACACTTCCCACACACACACACACACACCAACACGCAACCGACTCCGACAACTGGTACTTGGATGCTTTTTCATCCTCACCATCCGGTGCGGGTGTCCTTGGAGCAGCTGGTCAGCATTTCAGCGGGAAGCGGCTTGATCGAGGAGTAGGTGGAAGATATCTCGGAGGAGATGTGCTTCCAACATGAAAGCCGACTGCTGAGACTTAGCTTAAGAGTATTTCTGCCGAAAGACTGGAGTGTCTGGTATTGGATTGCAGTGCTTTCGTGGCTTTCAAGGATGAAAATTAGATTCGCTAATGTTGATTGAATGCCAGAAAAAAATGAATTGTCATTTGAAGTAGTTTAGCGTTATGCGAAGGAATTATGAATTTCGAATGTAAATTTGCATACAAACATTTTTTTTGTAATTTACTTGAAAACAAGAAAACTTCTTGCAATGATATAACATTTAATATTCTTATCAAAATCGTCCCGTTTTCTTATTTATAATTTTTAACAGGTGATTAGAGAATAATCGGTAAGGAGATTCCAATCTTCGAACCCGATAAAAACTTTGCAGAAACATTAAAGTTATTTTTTTCTTTAGGTAAACTTTTTAAAAAGAATACATTAGTAAGATATACGTATATAATGTGAAAACTGTTAAAGAATTCATACCATCATTTAAAGCGACGAAGCAAATAGCGTAAATTAATTTCTAAACATGTCTCAAAACTATTCCAATCGGTAGTCATTGTCAGTAGACGGCCGCTATTTTTCGGTTTTTGCTGGTTCCGGTTTTCGAATAACGACCGAAGATTGTAACTATAGACTCAAAAATGGATCTCACTCTCACTTTTCTCGAAACAACTCCAATTATACAGGTTCCCGGGTTTCGGTTTCGGAAGTACCCGATGTGGGAAATGTTGCATTTTGTAGGTTGTACTAGTTTATGAACAAATGCAAAAAAAACTGGAATATTTTAGGATTCAAGGGAAACCGTTCTGATTTTTTCAAAATGAATTTTATGTAAAAAAAATCTTCTAAATTTTCGATTTATTTTTTATTCGCACTTACAATTTTAGTATCACTCTAATTTTTACATCAAAAATAACATATAATAATAACATTACGCTGTATTTTTCTCATATTTTAAAAAAGTGGCCTTGTCAACTACAATATGAATTCGGTTTTAGGGTATTGAAGTAATAATAATGATAAAAAAAATTCAATCTCAATGTTATTTACACATGTCCGCACGCTTCACACGATTTACCTAGCAATAATGTAGGGAATGCACTAGTGAACATGTGTGCCAGCTGACGGTTGTAATTCATAAGCAATTAGTGAGGACATGAATCAGAGCTAATAACTGACAAATATTTAGTTTTTAATGCACTATCTTCAACTTCACAGTTAATTTAGTTTAAATTTATATCGATAAAGACAAAAACATTATTTTCACATGTTAATAGATGTAGTATTGTGTCATCAACGAAGAAATTGCGGCATGCTTGAAATTACGTAAAGCGTAAATTTTGTTTTCTAACAACGTAGCTCAAAACGACTGTTTTGATTGAATCAAACACTAAAATTTTGATATAAATAGAGTAAAGATTCTGGACCAATACCGTTATTTACAGACAGTAAAATGCCATCACATGGAAAGTTTCAGTGTTCAATCTGGATTTAAGCTTGTTTTGCAAGATTAATTAAGCACATAAATTTAAATCACAGTTTTCTTCAATATCATTATTCTTATAATGTTTCGATTGGGCTTTTGGTGTGACCGTTTCCGACGGTAATAGTCGTTACATTAACATTAACATTAACATTAACATTAACATTAACATTAACGAAAAACAGTCGTTTTTTGTACAACCATATAATTGTATGATGTAAAAATTGTGAAACATTTTAATAGCTCCACGCATGCAAGAATATCGCTCCGATTCATTGGCATGTAACGCAAAGTTAATTTGTTGTAAAGCGTCAGTTGACCAAATGTCATATTTAAATAAACAAATACGTGAATTGTAATGTTGCATCCATTTATTTGTCAAACGAATGTTGACTAGTAATTATTGCTAAGGTTTGGCTGTTATTTCAACTAGTTTTTTGACATACTGAATTCTAAACAGTTTTGTGCTCAAACCCAGCAAATGTCTGATTTTCGTATTTGCATCAATCCTTTACACAATCCATCGCATTCAAAGCGATAGCCTTGGAGAAAATCGGAGTTACGCGTTTTGAATGAAATACATTCTGCAAGTAACGCATTCGCTGACCATGATAATTTTGTTTATAAAAGTTATTGCTCGTGATTTGGATCATTTTGGTCATGAAAATATGAATAATTGTCATGACTTCATGAAAATATTAAATTAAACTTTTGCGAGATCTGGAAGAGAGGAGGTTTTGGACGTAACTCTCTGCTCTGATAGAATTGCGCGTGAGTTGGTGAATTGGCTCGTCTCCGATTAGCTCGAACCTTCGTTGTCTGATCATAAGTACATCTTCTTTGATCATTCAAACGTTAAATTTGATATTATCACATATCGTGAACCCAAATCTACAAACTGGGACCTACATGAAGAGGGCTTGGTTAATGTACGCTTTTCAACTCTAGGTGATCTTTTCCGATGCAAAGAAATTCAATTCGTATGGTCCCGATGGATTTACCGGCTATTAGTAAGATCTACTGAAGGAGTACCTCTCCAGACGTGTTTTGAAGAAGAATCTCAAATGGTTTAGATTGGCTTTAGTGCCTCAGAAAAGCTTTATTTGGCATTCGTATTTTGTAAGATGAACTCGACGAATTATATTGAGGTTCCTAACAGCTGCTTAATTCCGTTTAAGGCTAAGTACCGTCGCAAAAAATCGTATTTAAACAAGATACTGCCAGCGTTCACATCAGTTCCGCTACAAAGTCCTGGTTTAACGATCGGAAATTGAGTTCATGTGGTGGCCAGCCCGGATCTAAATCAAGTGGAAAACATCTGGGGAATCATTGTACGACGGATCTACGCCAATAAAAAGCAGTACAACAGCACTGCTCCAATTAAAGTGGGGAAATTTTGAAGAGCTTGATTGGAAGTATTCAGAAAAGTGAATATCTTGACAATTTAAAAACACAAGTGCGTCGAAAACAGCCATCTAATTTCATGTATTGGAATAAAGGAATAAAGGACTTTTTGCTGCAAATTCATTCAAGATTTGAATTTTATTCATAAACAAATCCATTTTAAACGTATTACAAAGAGCTATGAAGTTTCAACCCCAAGTTTACAAGTTACACCATAAATGTATGTGCGGCAATAGAAACTAGTCGCAGTGTATGTTACAAGATGGGTATTTTGAAGGGAAAAAGATTTTCTAACAAAAACTTTTTCTTATCTATCACTAGAACTTACTGTTAACATTGGAAAACTAGCAATAGGATATTCTCAATTTTCTCATAAGTTGAGTTTCAATAGAATCTTGAATGACATTGTTTTTCAGTTAAGTTTAGTTCTCGATAAAAAGACAGTGAATAAAAAAATCAATTTGTACAAGAAATAGCATTTGTTAAAGAAACGTTTTGTCATGAAAACGATTTACTTTACTATGGGTTTTTTTTTTAATTAACCATCTGAGAGGGTGATAAGTTTTTGATCGTGAATATCTCTCGTTGTATCTAACGTATCAACATAATTTTTGCTACATGCCATTGAAAATTCATGATGAAATTTTTAGTTGTATGATATAAACACAAATAAATCAAAATTAAAGTTTCTTGAAATGTGTGACAATTGGTATTGACAAGTATAAGAAGCAAAACTCATGACGCCTGTTTGTCTTACTCGTACCTGCTCGTCGCGACGACGGTTTTGAGGTAGAATTTCCAGAACCAATATTTTTTTTCTTCTTTGGTAATAGCAAATCGGAGTTTTTTTTTTTACGCACTTTTATCGGAGTTTTTAATTGGGTCTTTTGTGTGTTTGGTTGAATGTGTTACGCTGACTTCAGGATATGCAAGTGGTATCAGATATTTTAATGAGCATAACATCTACATTTACATTTGAGAAATTGGTGACATGAATACGACTTACTTTACTTTGGGGTGCCTTTTCAAAATTTAGCATAAGTTGATAAATTTTGGATCGTGATTTTTACTTGGTTTGTGATAAAATTTTCAGTAGTACAAGATAAACACAAATATTCAAAAATTTTATTCTAAACATAATTCTGCAGCTGAACCCGATTTTTAGAACTTGATTCTGAATTAGGATTTTGGAACCGAAAGCTGAAACTGAGACTATTTTGGGGGGTTTGGCTAAAAGCCGTTTTCGTGCTTTGGGCACATAACCCATTTCATTATTCTTTACGTTTCGTCTTCGACTCGTCAGTGCAGAGCTGCTTACTGCAAAAACCTAAACAGCTCAATTTGAACAGCTTAGCAGACGTAATGTTAGCGCTATTTGCGAAACACTTTTCTATATTGCGCCGAAGTGCAATGTATTTTCTGCCGTCCCGAAGGAAACGAATAGGCGACTGAACTGGCCAACCACGAACGTAAAGAATAGTGAAATCGGTTATGTGCCCAATGCACAAAAACGGCTTTTAACCAAACCCCCAAATAACCAAAATCTGTGGTCGGCCAGTTCAGTCGCCTATTCGTTTCCTTCGGGACGTCAGAAAATATATTGCACTTCGGCGCAATATAAAAAAGTGTTTCGCAAATAGCGCTAACTTTACGTCTGCTTAAGGGTTCAAATTAAAATGTCTAAGTTTTTGCAGTAAGCAGTTCAATTTGAACTGCTCTGCACTGACGAGCTGAAGACGAAACGTCAAGAATAATGAAACTGAGATCTGTATTGTGATTCTAGACCTGGACACGAGAACTAAATTTCGGAAATGATCGGCTTGGATCTGAATTTTGAAACCGAATTCAAGAACTCAAATAGAGATTCAGACCGGAATTCGGGTCTTAAATTTTTGTCCGGAATTCAGATTTTTAAATCAGGTTCACGATTCTGAAACTGAGTTCTGAGTTTGAAGTTCTGGAACTTCAGACTAGAATCTAGGATCAAAATTCAGATCCAATAGTCTGTTGTCTTTCTAGAATTCAATTCCAAAATGCATTCCAGAATCCAGGTTCAGAATTCAGTTCCAGAATGCAGCTTTATAATTTGGTTCCAATACTCAAGTTTTACAATTCAAGCAGTGTAACTGAAGGCAGGAACTAGAATCTAAGGTTTTTTTTAACTAAGCTCCGGATTTGTAATTTCGGAGCTCACTTCTGGATCCAAATTTTAAAGCTGAAATCTGAACCGAACTAAAATTCAGCTACAGAATCCAGGTCCAGAGTACAGTTCCCAAATTCAGATGCAGAGCACAGGTTCACTGACCCGTTTGATAATCCATTTTGTTCGTTTTCACGTCATCCGGTTATGACTCTGACATTACCCCTTCCACCTTTTTTCCTTCAAAATACCCATCTTGAGATGCAAGTACGATTGGTAGGGAACACATAATCAACTATCTTGGGACAAAATTTTATCATAATCAAACATTGGTTCTCGAATATCGATTTTAAATTTTTAAGTCAATTTTTTTTCAGTGTAGGATTCAATAGGGATTGTTTTCTGTTATTTTACTCATAAATTCAAATTATATTGTGAAAACTACTAATAGAACACTTTCTTGTAGGATTTGTCATTTTTCGACAATAGCTATCTGAAAAAATTGGTTAAAAAAACCGTAAGCCGAAACGTTTTTTTTTCGGCACGTCGGTAAAGACATTTAAGTGTTTTGCAAATAGCATTAACTTTACGTCTGCTTAGTGGTTCAAGTTTAGTTGTTCAAGTTAGCACTCGGTAGTTCAATTGGAACTGTTCTGCACTGACGAGTTTAAGACGAAACGTAAAGAAAAGTGGTTAAAAAAGTTTAGCCCTTTTCCAAAGGCTAGATATGTTTTGGAAAAACAAAGTATGCAAAGTGATGCTTTTTGACAAAGTTTACATACTCAGAAAGTAAAATTCATATATGAGAGGGTGCGATACAAAGGATACGATTTCAGCCATTTTAAAAGATTGTATTATTTACAAATTTGTTGTAGTTTGAATGGAAGCAATGGTATTCCAATGCAGAGTGTCACAAACTCTAGTAAATTAGATGTAATGAACATTTAGGGGTTTTTGGTTTGTACGTAAAGTACATATTTATGTCGTTTTCGCTTGAGAAAACTGAAACTGACCCAGGGTAGTTTCATCAAACAAACACTTTCCACGAAACTGTGTTGATTTCGCACTTAGCAACGGGGGTTTGAGTAAAACTGATTTAAAAACCAGGTTGGAAACTGACTCGATTTTCAGTTCAACAAAGTTGAAACTAGGTTCGAAACTGACTTCAAACAAACGGTTTGACAGCAGTTAGGGTGGAAACTGGGTTAGGTTTGGCATCAAGCGAAAACAACATTAGTTTCGATTTCTTCGCGTTTCGCCTTTCGATGTAATGGTTTTTTGAACAAAAAAGCGTGTTGATTATTTGTGTTAATTTTTAATGCGTGCTGAAAAATCATGTTAATTTTTGCGAACAATGCGTATTTTAGGGACATGTTGAAAAGATATAGCAATTGAATGGATAAATTTTTTACAATTTTTTTAAAGCACCTGGTCAAAACCGTCACTTTTTGATAGATCCAGCTTCTTTAGTGCTTAAGTTCAACACAACTTCCTCCGAAAGTTGTTTTACTGTAATTTCGATCGGATATTCCTGTATAAATGAGAAGTATTTCTCGATAGTATATACATGACGGAAGAACTTGGGAAATAAATTGCAGATTCCGATACCAGTTTCAACTACATAGTCATTAGAATGGATTTGTGACGGAAACTTGATGCTATTAAATTTGACTTGAACGTAGTTGAAAATTTTGTTGGGACAGCTCTCGATTTATTTCTCAAAGATTTGCATAAAATTTGCCTGCATTTTATATGGACATAACTCATTCCCTTTTTGACATGAAAGTTAGCATCCAAAGTTTATTCCTAACCCACAAAAAGTTTTTTGTGGCATACATTAGTTCTAACAGTAACGTTCCATAGCGCGACCGTATTCGGTCATACAATACTCTTCCCAAAGGATCTCTCAAAGCATCTCCCTCCACCTGAAAACCGACAAGACAGTTTTCCAATTGTAATGAAATCACCATTACGGTAGGCTCATCAAGTTTTAATTCCATTAAAATATTATCCGGTTAGACCATCACCACCGGATCTCCCGGTGTCTTCCGAAAGCCGACAGAACAAAGGGGAAATCGATACAACCCAAGCATGCAGCGCCCCCGACTTCCACAGTTCCACAGTTGGACTTTACCTTTTACTTCATCTCACTCCTCAGGGGGATACCGATCCTATTGCAGGGAAAGTTTGTCGAATGAATTCGAAGCGCCGTCCCCGGAATCCGATGTCTGTCGACCCACTTCGAGTGTAGCTTTTAATCCGGTTTGAAATAGGTCTTATCATCACAATTGTATGTTACATCTTTTTGTCAGACTAATACCACTTAGTCTCGTTAGACCACTGAACTGCACTGCAGGACGGTTTCATGGCACTGTGTCTTCACGAACCACTAGCACTCATTGTCCGGGAAATCGGTTTTCCCTTCCATGTGGTTACACCTGTTCAACGACGGTATTGGAGGTTATCTTCACACCATCGTCGTATTCCTCGGAAGACGGAAGGAACTGACGAATCCCCTCCGTTAGAGCGGATGGGCGGGGTGGTTCACTATTGTGGAAACTTTTACTTCACAATTGAAAACTCGCGTCCCTTCGATTTCTCACCCAGTGCAAACACGTAAAACTTACACAGCGTATTCCGGTTGACTCCCACTGCGAATACAAAACTTTCCCCGGGATGTAGTTTTAATTAAATTGGTACTTGGACGTTGGAGATGTTTCGCGCCAGCAGGACCGTTCCTTGTTAGGAGGTCGTCACCAACTGAAAACTAGCATACGAACACTATTCGAACAACGGCTTATTTCTCAAACGTAATTTACTCAGCATCCCATTAGGTGACATTTCCTTCGAACTTTCCGCAACCAAACCTAACCTAGCATGAATTGCCGTAATCAAGGTGCCGCAGAAAGGTGCCTTTTTCCGATCACCTCACACACAAAAAAAACGGTACGCCGGGAATCGCCCGACCACAGACAGACAGACTGACTGGCAGCACCGGAATACGTAACACCGCACTCGGGTTGAAAGTTACGACAAGACTGTCCTCAGCTGGTAACGAGGGCGGCTGTGACCGTGGACCGCTCGCTTAGCCCAGCTGGCTGAAGTAGGTTCCAGTAGTCGTCGTCGTCGTCGTCGTCGTTGTCGATGGCGAGTGGGTGGTAATGAGTGACTGGGCGCTCCCATTCAATCGGCTGTTACGAACGAACAACGAATGCATTGGAAATCCCCGAAGACAACCCGAACAGGATACCCATGCTGGCACTGGAAAGCGGCTGTCTTCGACTAACGGGCGGCTTCGAAGACTTGACGGCCCGGCACTCACTCATTCATGCGGGATAACGACTGGAATAGAAGGGAACGCGTGCTTGTCGGTTATTTCTATTTACGACCTTGTATGCAGCAGAAGTAAACAAACCTGCAGGCTGTGGATGAATTGCAGTACCGGGATGGAGCGTCGAGGAATGCGAAGATGACTGCGAGTGTCCTGTACGATTGTGGTATTTTATTTTGTGTTATCCTGTTTTGTGGAACCTTCGTATTGTTCGGCGGGGTATGAAAAGCGGATGTCATACTGGCTTTGTTTATGCAAGCTGTAGCAGTTTCTCGGAATTGATTGAATTGTCTCGTTTTAGTCAGAGCATGAGATGAATTCAGTTGAATACGATACGTAAAAATTTTGTCAATGGTTTTTTTTCTAGAATTTCTTAAAACATTAAATGATGCTTGTTTTTACGTTTCGTTTCCCACTCATCAGTGCATTAGCAGTTCATGTTAAACTGTTAACACCACCTAGTGATTGCAAATGCATTGAATGCTATTTGTGAAACTCTTTGAGCGCTTGTACCGAAGCGTCCAAACTAACTTCTTGAACGAAACAAATTTCGGTTTACTGGTCGTGGAAATTTAGCAATTAAAAATGGTCCCCGAAGTGTGCTAGTTGCACATATCCAGTTTTACTTGTTTTCACTAGAACGAAACGTAATAACACATTAAACTGGGCCGAATGTCATATACAATTTGAATCAGTTCGTCGAGATTGCAAAATGTTTGTGTGTGTATGTGACAAAAATATACCCTCCCTTTTATATTTGATTTCCAAACCGAATGCAACACACTTACGTTCATATGAAATACTGCCCGATGAAAATTGCCAATTTCCCTGAATTGCAGGATGACGTACAGAAAACAGTAAATCCAATTCACCCAACCTTCGTTTACGAGTACTTATTTTGACGTTAACTCGTTACACCTAACTCTTAATTTACAACCAAAAACACACATAAAGTTATCTTATTTTAAGAACCAACTTCTGAAAAAGAGGTTTTCGTATACAATGAAAATGAGCCCATAGAGAACTTTTTCCTAAATGCAGTCGTTTTTAAGATATATAACTAAAAAAATTTATGGCTGCGTCCTGTTGTTTACACTCTTCACTAACCACTCGTGCAGTTGTTTATTCGTTTTCATTAGTTTGTTTCGAAATGCGTGGACTTTCAGCAGGACAACGTCGAAAAATTGTGTACAAATGGTGCACCGAACGCGGACTGTCACTGAGAAAGATAGCAAAAATGAAAGGAGTAAGTGAAAAAGCCGTGCGAAATGCAATCAGGAAGTTCGGTGAGGATAACACCTTTGAACATAAACCGAAAACGGGTCGAAAAAAAGGTCCTGCTAACCCTTAGTTGGATAAACGTATACTGAAGCCGTTCGAGCAAAAGAAGGAAGGTTTCAACTCGGGATGTGGCCAAAAAAGTGGGCACTTCGAAGTCAAATGTTCTTCGTGCTAAAGAACGTTTGAATCTTCGAACCTACAAGAAGCAGAAACAACCCAAACGTAGTTCGAAACAAGAAGCATCGATCAGACCGAGGGTTCGAAAGCTATACAATACGATTCTTGCTGGAAATTTGAACTGCATAATCATGGACGACGAAACCTACGTGTCATTCAGTAAAAACCATTCAAGCGAAGAGGTTGTGTTTCGATTGTACTGGCTCGTGAGTTAACGGCTGCTACCGAGACAATTCTAAGCTTCAGGTAGTTAAACTGCCCATAGCAAACGCAATATTCGGGGCGTTTCCCGACTGGAAAGCTAGCAACGAAGGCCATCCCGTTCATACGCACAGAGGTGTAGAGACACAGAGGTGCGAGAGCATAGAAGTGACGAGTCACAGAGGTGCCATCGCATAAAGGTGCGAAGACGAAGGGGTGCAAAGGCACAGAGGTGCTAAAGCAACCCAGTGCTGATCTACCAGGTACCAGAATTTGTACGCTGCGTAGGATCAAAAGAGACGGCATATATCGCGAGGTGCTACACTGCAAGCATCGCATTTGATCGCCACCAAGAGCAAAAGCACTGTACCTGGGGTCAGGTACAGCAAGTGCAGTGGTGTTCACAACGACGGCAGAGCAACTGAGATAGCAGTAAACGACAGAAGACTGCCAATTGGAAACAGCAAAAGACTGCCAATTGGAAATCGTTGGAAGAGCTTCACGTCGTTCTTCACGATAAAGGAACAGAGACATCAGCTACAAGGTAGATTTAATTTAATTTATTTTTTATTTCTTATATCTGAAATTTTACTAAACATAAGTTTTTATTTTGGTATTATTAATTTACAAAAAAAATTTAATGTAATGGATGATCTCATGGAAGATCATCCGAATCCGATTCCGGATACTAGTAAAAGTTTAAATACTCCGAGGGCTAAACATTATCCACAGGGTACCACTGGGCCATGGATAGTCTATCTTCGAAAAAAAGAAAAGATTTTAAACTTGATGCAAATTACAAAGGATTTGACATCACATTTCTCTGAAGTTAAAGAAATCTGTAAGGTTAATAGAGATAAAATTCGAGTTGTAGTTAACGACTTGAAACAGGCAAACGATATTGTAACCTGTAAATTATTTGCTATTGAATATCGAGTTTACATTCCATCGAAGGAGGTAGAAATTGACGGTGTTGTGACTGAAGCAAGTCTGACAGCAGATGATTTACTTAAAAATGGAGTTGGCCGTTTTAAAAACTCCATGCTTGAGGGAGTTAAGATACTCGAGTGCAAACAATTGTACTCAGCATCTATTGTCGATGGAAAAAAGTCTTATCGTCCCTCAGATTCGTTTCGCGTAACATTTGCCGGATCTGCATTGCCTAGCCATGTCTATATCGATAAAATTCGTCTTCCTGTTCGGCTTTTCGTACCGCATGTTATGAATTGCACGAACTGTAAAAAATTCGGACATACAGCTACTTACTGTAGTAATAAGTCCAAATGTATCAAATGTCAAGGGCCTCATAAGGATAATCTTTGCGATAAAGATGTTGAAAAATGTGTTTATTGTGGGGAAAGCCCTCATGATGATCTTTCAGTGTGCGCTGCATTTAAGCTGCGTAAAGACAAAATGAAGCTTTCTTTAAAAGCACGGTCTAAGCGCACATATGCAGAAATGCTCAAAACGGTCATACATGTCTCCCCTTTGGAAACCGAAAACGGTTTTTCAAATCTTGCGGAGCCAGAGGAATCTGACTCTGACGGAAATAGTGAAGATACCTCGTTTGTCACTCCTCAAGGGTCTGTTAAGAGGAGATTAACAAACCACAAAATACCAAAAAAGACACCTAAAATTATACCTTCAAAAAAAGATCCCCGTGTTAAAGCTAAAAAGCCAAATTTAAAACCAAAAACTGTGCCTCCTGGTTTGTCAAATTCACAAACCAATCCAGGAACTAGCTCAAGAAAAGACAATAATCCAGTGGGCTCCATTTCACATTCACCAACAGGATTACTGAAATTTTCGGAAATTGTAGAATGGATTTTCGCTGCATTCAATATTTCTGAACCTCTAAAGACCATCATAACAGCATTCCTTCCAATAGCTAGAACTTTTTTGAAACAGTTTTCAGCTCAATGGCCAGCTCTTTCAGGTTTTGTATCATTTGATGGATAATTTATCATCCGCCGCAAATGATTCAATCACTGTCCTGCAGTGGAATTGTCGAAGCATCATGCCAAAACTTGATTCATTTAAAGTTTTGTTGCATAGTCAAAAATGTGATGTATTTGCTTTGTGCGAAACATGGCTTACATCAAACTTAGCCTTAAATTTTAATGACTTTAACATTATACGTCTCGACAGAGACTCCCCGTATGGTGGAGTGCTTTTAGGAATTAAGAAATGTTATTCCTTTTATAGATTAAACATTCCTTCGACTTCTAGTATAGAAGTTGTTGCTTGTCAAATAAACATTAAAGGAAAGGACATTTGCATTGCTTCGGTATATATTCCTCCAAGAGCTCAAGTTGGACAACGACAGCTTAATGAAATTGTCGAAGCCCTTCCTGCTCCACGTTTGATTTTAGGAGATTTCAATTCGCACGGAATGATGTGGGGTTCCGTTTACAATGATAGCAGATCATCTCTAATATATAATATTTGCGACAATTTTAGCATGACGGTACTAAATATGGGTAGCATGACACGGATCCCAAGACCTCCTGCACGTCCAAGTGCATTAGATTTATCTCTTTGTTCGACTTCAATTCGACTAGATTGCACCTGGAAAGTATTTCCTGATTTACATGGTAGCGATCATTTACCAATCATCATCTCAATTAGCAGTAACAAAGGCATTGCTAATTCAGTTAATATTCCATATGATTTGACAAAAAATATTGACTGGATTAAATACCAAAGTAATATTTCAAGTGTCTTAACTTCAATGGAAGAGCTTCCCCCACTTGAAGAATATGACTTCCTCGTTTGTTCGATTCTGGAGGCCGCAGAACAAGCCCAAACCAAACGATTTCTTGGTCCATCGTCTAACAGAAGACCTCCAAATCCTTGGTGGGACAAAGAGTGCTCAGATGCTAAACACGCGAAACAAAATGCTTTCAAGACGTTTTTAAAACGAGGAGGAGGAACTCCTCAGAATTTTGAAAAATTCTTGGTTTTAGAAACCAAGTACAAGAACATACTTCGGGTTAAGAAATGCAGCTATTGGAGACATTTTGTGGAAGGTTTGTCAAGAGAAACCTCAATGAGCACTCTTTGGAATACGGCCAGACGAATGAGGAATCGTAACGTAGGAAATGAGAGTGAGGAGTACTCGAATCGATGGATATTTGATTTTGCGAGGAAAGTTTGTCCAGATTCCGTTCCTACGCATAGCATTGTTAGGGAGTCTTCTTCAAATGATGATTCCATTGATAGCCCCTTTTCAATGATGGAATTTTCCATAGCACTCATGTCTTGTAACAATAACGCTCCTGGATTGGACAGAATTAAATTCAACTTGGTGAAGAATCTGCCCGACCTCGCAAAAAGACGTTTGTTGGAATTGTTCAACAAGTTTCTTGAGCAAAATATTGTTCCACCTGACTGGAGACAAGTGAAAGTTATCGCCATTCAAAAGCCGGGGAAACCAGCTTCCAATCACAACTCATATAGACCCATTGCGATGTTGTCCTGCATCAGAAAATTGTTCGAAAAAATTATTCTACGACGTCTCGACACTTGGGTCGAGACGAACGGTTTGTTGTCAGACACTCAGTTTGGCTTCCGTAGAAATAAAGGGACGAATGATTGCCTTGCATTACTTTCGTCTGACATCCAAATTGCCTTCGCTCAAAAGCAACAAATGGCATCTGTATTTTTAGACATTAAAGGAGCATTTGATTCAGTTTCCATTGATGTTCTTTCAGACAAGCTCCACCAACATGGACTCCCAGCGGTTATAAATAATTATTTGCACAACCTTTTGTCAGAGAAACGCATGCATTTTTCACATGGCGATTTGGCAACAATCAGAATTAGCTACATGGGTCTCCCGCAAGGCTCATGCCTCAGTCCGCTCCTCTATAATTTTTACGTGAATGACATTGACAGCTGTCTAGTAACCCCATGTACACTAAGACAATTGGCAGATGATGGCGTGGTTTCAGTTACTGGATCCAAAGCTATTGATCTGCAAAAACCATTGCAAGATACCTTAGATAAATTGTCCGTTTGGGCTGTTCATCTTGGTATCGAATTCTCTGCGGAGAAAACAGAGCTGGTCGTCTTTTCAAAAAAGCATGATCCCGCGCAACTTCAGCTTCATATGATGGGAAGAATAATCGAACAGGTTTTGACTTTCAAATACCTCGGGGTGTGGTTTGATTCCAAATGCACGTGGGGAGGACACATTAGGTATCTGATAACGAAATGCCAACAAAGAGTAAATTTTCTTCGAACAATAACAGGGTCTTGGTGGGGTGCTCATCCGCAAGATCTAATAAAATTGTATCAGACAACGATACTTTCAGTGATGGAATATGGATGCGTTTGTTTTCGTTCCGCTGCAAATTCTCATATTATCAAACTTGAGCGAATTCAGTACCGTTGTTTGCGAATTGCTTTAGGCTGCATGCATTCGACACATACAATGAGTCTTGAAGTTCTGGCGGGAGTTCTTCCATTAAAAGATCGATTTTGGGAGCTTTCATCACGCCTGCTAATAAGATGTGATGTGCTGAATCCCATGGTAATTAATAATTTCGAACGACTAGTCGAGCTTCGATCTCAAACAAAATTCATGACAGTATATTTTAACCATATGTCACAGGAAATCAACCCTTCAAGATATATTCCTATCCGTGTCAGCCTCCTAAATGTACCTGACTCAACTTTATTTTTCGACACATCCATGCAGCGCGAAGTGCGTGGAATCCCGGACCACCTACGCTCTATGGAAATCCCAAAAATATTTTCAAGTAAGTTCAGGCATATTAACTCTGAGAAAATGTTTTACACGGACGGATCGCGAATGGAAGAAGCGACAGGGTTTGGTATGTTCAACAATAATGTTTCGGCCTCATTCAAGCTTCAAGAACCTGCATCTGTTTATATAGCAGAGTTAGCAGCAGTTCATTATAGCTTGAATGTAATCGTCACATTATCTCCAAACCATTATTTCCTCTTCACAGATAGTCTGAGTGCAATTGAAGCCATTCGCTCAAACGCTGCTGGCAAAAATGAACCGTTTTTCTTGGGTAAAATAAAACAGTGTCTGAACGACATATTGAATAATAATTATCTAATCACAATAGTTTGGGTTCCGGCTCATTGCTCCATTCCAGGCAATGAAAGAGCCGATATTTTAGCCAAACGTGGTGCTATTGAGGGTGAAATTTATGAGAGACCGATTGCTTTCAACGAATTCTATAGCGCGTCTCGCCAAAGAACACTTGCCAGCTGGCAAGCTTCTTGGGATAAAGATGATCTGGGTCGGTGGATGCACTCAATTATTCCTAAAATATCGACAAAGGCATGGTTCAGGGGACTGGATGTGAGTAGAGATTTCATTCGTGTGATGTCCAGACTCATGTCCAATCACTACACGTTAGATGCACATCTCCTTCGAATTGGACTTTCCGAGACTAATCGTTGTGCTTGCGGCGAAGGTTACCGCGATATTGACCATGTTGTTTGGACATGCGTGGAGTTTCGTGATGTCAGATCTCAACTAATAAATTCCTTGCGTACCCAAGGTAGACTATCCAATGTCCCAGTTCGCGACATTCTTGCTTGTCGTGACCTTCCATACATGAAACTTCTTTATCATTTCATTAAATCCATTGGAGTTCCAATTTAAATTTTATTTTATGTTAAACTGTTTTCTCTTCCATGAGTTCAACCAATAGCCAACTATAGGATATTGAATATAAGTGGTGAACTGATACAAACAATCCTGAAATAGTTATAAGATCATGTACAAAATAAATGTATTTTATTTAATGTAATTAAAATAGCAACTCGCTTGATAAAAACAGTGTTTAGATTAACTAATGAGTACCAACATACTAATATGATATTCGAAATGTATTAGGTTTAAACTACTATGTATTGTGGATGCCACGGCGAAGAAAAACTTATGTATATTGCCTATGAAATAAACGTATTTATGAAAAAAAAAAAAGAAACCTACGTGAAACTCGATTACAGATCCTTGCCGGGACCACAATATTATACGGTGCGAGAAGGGCAAATATTAAACCAGTCCGAGACATCGATTGAAGTCGAAAAATTTGGTAAGAAAGCTATGGTCTGGCAAGCAATTTGTAGCTGCGGTAAGATTTCGAAATCCTTCATCACCACTGTTTCAATGAACAGCGAAATATACATCAAGGAATGTTTACAAAAACGACTTCTCTCCATGATTCGAAGCCACAAGGATCCTGTTGTCTTCTCGCTAGATCTTGCTTCTTGCCACTACTCGAAATCGAAGGTAGAATGGTATACTACCAAAAATGTCACTTTCATCCCCAAAGACATGAATCCACCAAATTGCCCACAACTTCGACCAATTGAGGCATTTTGGGCATTAACGAAGGCACATCTTAGGAAACATGTCTCGGCGGCCGAAACCATTCAACAGTTCGGAAAAGATTGAAGAAAAGTGTCAAAACTTGTCGCCAAGGAATGAGGAACGTTCGCAAGAAGGTGCGCCAGCTAGTCTACAATGGCTAAGTAGCAAATGTTTAGAATAATATTCTGTTGTTGTAGTCTAATATTATCAGTATATCGAATAAAATTTGAATATCTAACACTTGTGAATTATTTACAGCAGTGCGTCCATACTTTCTGGGACAGTCTTCATCTGTTGGAATATGCAAATTCGAAGTGAAAATGAACATTTTAGTGCATCGCCAGAAATGAATTACGTGTAACATTATACTAGTTCGTTCAAATAGGCAAATCTGAAATGGAATATTCAACATCAAAACTTAGTGTGTTGCTGTTTCGCGAGGAAATCCCTGCACAAAAATTGTTACGGTATTGAATTAATCCACACAGGAAGCAGTTCCGTTGCGAATCATTCGCAGTGCGAGATTGGCTTCAAACAAGAGCGATGGCGTCATCCAACTGCTAGTCATTTTGCATTAGAGCAAAATGCTTCGAAGAGTGAACAACGGCCGTGAAAATTCCACAAATCAGTCCTTTTTTGGGCTATAAGTGTTCACTAAAGTACTGTTAGAATTACTTATCCGTTGAAATATGCAAATTGGCAGTGAAAATAATAAGTTTAGTGAAGGTATAATTGACTTCAATAAGAAAACTTTTCTTGTTTTTTTTATTGTTTTTTTTTTAGCTGAACATTTTAGTGCATCGCCAGAAATGAATTACGTGTAACATTATACTAGTTCGTTCAAATAGGCAAATCTGAAATGGAATATTCAACATCAAAACTTAGTGTGTTGCTGTTTCGCGAGGAAATCCCTGCACAAAAATTGTTACGGTATTGAATTAATCCACACAGGAAGCAGTTCCGTTGCGAATCATTCGCAGTGCGAAATTGGCTTCAAACAAGAGCGATGGCGTCATCCAACTGCTAGTCATTTTGCATTAGAGCAAAATGCTTCGAAGAGTGAACAACGGCCGTGAAAATTCCACAAATCAGTCCTTTTTTGGGCTATAAGTGTTCACTAAAGTACTGTTAGAATTACTTATCCGTTGAAATATGCAAATTGGCAGTGAAAATAATAAGTTTAGTGAAGGTATAATTGACTTCAATAAGAAAACTTTTCTTGTTTTTTTTTATTGTTTTTTTTTGTATTGGTTTGAATGCGTTTGTTGACTTCAAGGTATAAAAATTAAGTTTCAGAACCCAAGGCTAGATTCGAGTTGCAGAGTTCTGAAACTAAAGCCAAATTCCAGAACTCTAAGCCTGGGTATTGGAACATGAATTGAGTTCAGAATCTTGATTGTAGATCAGGACTTTGAAACAAAATTTTAGAAAAAAGAATTTGTATATTGAATCCCGGTACTTAAGTTGAGGGCAGAATTCAATTCCAAAGTAGCTATCCGGAATTCAGTTTCAGTTCTGGAACTTAAGACCGAAATACAGGACCAGAATTTAGACCCAAAATTCAATTGTATTTCCAGTGTTCGACTCTAAAATACATACCCGAATCCAGGATCTGAATTTAGAATTCGGTCCCAAACTAAGTTCCGCATTCCGCATTCCGCATTCTGGATTCTAGAACTGAATTTCATAGCTGAATTTTGGATCCAAATTTGAAAACTGAATCCTGGAATGAAGCTAAAATTCAGGTTCATGACCATAGTTTTGTGCTAGAATTCAGGTTCAGAGTTCAGTGTCGAACCAGAATCGCATACTTGGATTCAGTTGCAGAACACAGGTTCAGTGATCGGTTCAACAATCAGTTTTAGAATTAAGTTCCCGGATTCAGGTTTAGAGTTCAGCTCCGGAATCAATAATCAAAATTAGGTTTCAGAATTCGATTCTAACATTTGGCTCCAAAAATCAGTTCCTGAATTTCAGAACCAGAATTCGGGTTCTCTAACATTAAAGAAACTTCATCCAATTTATTCGTATTCATGTCATCCGGTTCGGTCACATTTTTTTCTTCTGTAAATGACACGACTCTATGCTTGATGATCACTTAAATTAAGACAGATAGAATGCTTATGGTTTCAGATACAGGCTACAGCAGAATTCCTTGGAAGCTTTCAAAAGTAAGCCAAACTTTGTGAAAATCGGTCCAGGCGTCTCCGAGAAAATTAAGCGGTGAAAAATACACACTTAAATTGAATTATCGATCTCAGCTGTTCAAACCCCGGTAGTGGATTTTTTCAGTAAAAATAACAT
Organism: Malaya genurostris; assembly: GCF_030247185.1. Lineage (NCBI taxonomy): Eukaryota > Metazoa > Arthropoda > Insecta > Diptera > Culicidae > Malaya > Malaya genurostris. The sequence goes on from NC_080571.1 coordinate 49,913,108, forward strand.
TTCATCGCACTGATACCTGTAGGTACTGCTGTGAACAAATGTTTATTTGTGCAGATATATCAGTGGAATGAGAATGTTCGGTAGTTCGGCTGTTCTAAACTCGTCAAAAGTTTTGGGTGAATATTTAAAATATATTACATATACAAACAGACATTTTCCAATCTCGTCGAGCTGAGTTAAATGGTATATAACACTATGGGTCTCCGGAAATCCGATGCATAATCGGATTCTGTAGAAATTCTATTAACGCTTTCACGAGCCAATCACAGATTGCCACAATGATGTCATCCTCTATATCTCTCTAACATGGCCGACGATTTTGATCGTTGGTTCACACCTTATATTTTATTCAGTAGCAGTTCTGATTCGATCGGTTTAGGGAGGTATAAAAAATACCGCTCTGCAAAGTACGAACTTTCTCAGAAAGCGGAATCTACAAATAAATATTGTGTCATATTTTTCTGCATTGTTAATGCTTCTCTGTGAGCAAGGTAGGTAGTTTAACTAGCGATGTCATATCACTGAAAGTTACCCAGGTGGCACCAGTAAGCACAGTAAAATAGCATTTTATGAGCACCAAACATTCTCTATATCTTTTGGAAGCTCATCTATTGTAAAAGAATCCGAATTCAGCTTTCAGAATGCACCCCAATTATCTATGAATAGTCGTATATTTTTTCAAACTCGTCCCTAACTTTTTTAAGAGCGATTAAATTGCCAATTAACGATTATTTGCTGTAATAATGCGGCATTAGTATCCTGATCCTGGATCCTCAATTTACGCGCAAAGTGCTGGGGGTGCGTAAATTAAATTTCGCTTAAATTAAGTAAAACATCGCGTTATTTCAATTTTTTGGCAAAAAAAGGTTTTTTCAATACCATTCGTTTTCAGAATAAATAATACAAAAAATTCAACTACGCTCATACGGAAAAGCATACAGGACCATCTGAGCATATTCTGTGATTACGGAAATCCGTAAGAGATATTTCAAGATCCAAGAATTACTTGGAATATTGTCCCTAGAGACAACGCTGTGACACAGCATGAACTACAACGGTATTATCTATTTTTTGTTTGCTGTTCATATTTTTAGATATACACATTGCTTATTTGTCTATTTATGGCTGTTCCAGGTATGGTCTTAGTAGTCCAAGAACTTAAGTGAAAATAGGTCTTAAGATCTTCACGAGCATTCAACAACTTATGTATATTTTTTCAATGCTGATCATAACCGTGGAGCTACATAGTACGTACTTGCCTATTTTGATTTGATCCAGGAATTTTCACAGTCATCCAAGAACTTCAGTGAAAAGATGTCTTAAGATCTACACAAACAATCTGCAGCTTTTGTATAGTTTTGTATAGTTTTTCAAAGCTGCTCATAGTCATGGAGCTACATATTGCTTACTTGTCTATTGATCTGTTTCAGGAAGATTTTCAGTCATCGAAGAACTTCAGTGAATCGTGAGTATGGAATGTGAGAAGTAAGTTTTTTTAATGCACTTTGTTGTTTTGGTAGATCTTTCAGTCTGAGCTGCAGATAGGTTTTGGATGGTATAGTTCATTCACAATAGGCTTATTAATTGCATGTAGCATCACGAGTATGGGCCGAGTTCATTGACGCAGTTCTTTGTGCTGATAGATCTTAAGGCCTGAACTCCAGGCAGTTTTTGGATGACCTAAAATATTCACCATAAGCAAATGATTTGCATGTAGTATCACGAACATGAACCGTATATAAGGATCGTGATAGTTCTCTGGGTCACGCTGGTAAATCTTAAGGCCTATACTCCAAGTAGTTTTTGGATGAACAAGCACTACCTCATAACTCATCACAATGATCCAACTAATTGAATATGATACCACGAGTATGAACCACAAAAAAGAAACTCACTAATGTCATCGGTTTTGTAGATAGACCTCTAGGCCTATATTCCAAGAAGGTTTTGGATGGACAAGAACTTTCCCAGACACAACATACCGCACTAAAAAGTTATGCAAAAGTCACCGGCCACGCGTTCAAATAGTGATTCCTTTTTTCCAGAGAATTCTTGCATTCCCCCGATCTTCAATAGATTCTATGAAACAATTCCGTAATGTACATTTTATATAATTCAACTCACTGAAACATATAGGATTGTTCTGGATTGTTCTGTATTTCCTTCATCATGCAAAAACTTTTTTACGCGTTCATCGCGTTAATGGAATAAAAAATTGCGTTATTTTAAATAAAACGCGTAAAAAAGGCGCGTAAATGAAGTTCGCGTAAATTGAGGTTTTAGTGTATGTGATTTTTGGTTACCTGAGTAAGTCCGTTCGCTTTGGCACTATATGCGGTGTGTGGATGCGATTTTCTCTCTGCTGCACCGTGCTCACTTGAGTATATTAAATACCAATTAGCTATTGATTTTCGGACCTAATTTGAAGCGCTTGTATCTCAGTGATTCGTTGATAGATTTGGCACATTTAACTGTATTCTGAAACAACATTCAAACAGTTGTTACTCTAAAATGGCTTTTTTTGCAGCGTGTTTTGCGGTGACATTTTTGTTTACATGTCAATAACAGCTGCACAATCGATTGGCTTCGGTACGGTTTATCGTTTCAATGATGAGTCGAATTGATCCGGAAACGCGAAAGAAAATTTTTCACACTTGGTGCTCAGAAAGTGGTGTCACGTACAACGAAATTGCAAAACGGGTGAAAGTGCACCACACCAGTGTCAAAAATATTATCGAGAAGCTCGGTAAGACCCTTTCCATGAAGGATTTGCCCCGATTCGGTAGGAAAACGGGTCCCAGCCAGCCCGGGCGGGACCTAAAAGTGGTTGAGTAAATCAGGAAAAACCCATCAGCGTCGACGCGGGATTTGGCCAAGCAGTTCAGCACCAGCATCGGGATGATTCAACGGATCAAAGTTCGGAACTCCCTGAAAACGTACAAGAAACAGAAGGTGCCGAAAAAGACCCTGGTACAGCAAGTGCAGGCCAGAACACGAGCGCGAAAACTGTATAACCGGATTCTACAGAATAAAGGCGGATGCATCCTGATCGACGACGAAACCTACGCCAAGAAAGACTCTCGAGCGCTGCTCAGACCGCAATATCATACGAAATCGGTGTACCTGTACGACGCTGACACCACGGTGACTATGGAAAAGATTGGGCAGAAGGTGTTAGTCTGGCAAGCAATTTGTACCTGTGGTTTGCGGTCGTCAATTTTCTTCACGAAGGGCACGCACGCCAAGGTGTACGAGGAAGAATGTTTGAAGAAGAGAATGCTGCCACTGTACAGAAAGCATACGGCTCCTCCTCTCTTCTGGTCGGATTTGGCTTCAGCCCACTACGCCAACTCCGTTCTACAGTGGTTGTCAAAAAATAATGTACAATTCGTGGAAAAGGACAGATCTTCGGCCAATTGAAAGGTATTGGGCAATTGTAAAGCGGCACTTTCGGAAGGAAGGTACAGTGTCCCAAAACATGCAGGAATTCAAAGAAAAACTGGACAGCTGCCACCAGGAAAGTCACAAAAGTAACTGTGCAGAATTTAATGAAGAATGTCAAGTCCAAAGTGCCAGCGTTTCACAGAAACTAGGATTTTCTTCAATATAATCAGTGAAATGAATGAAAATATAATTTTTCTACAATATATCGAAAACTGATGTCAAAATATGTTTTTCTTCACTTTTTGATTCAATAATCAATGTTGCTAACTACTTTTCGATACACTCCTTAGATGCCGTATCATATAGTATCAAAGATAAACTCAAGATAAAGTGATCTCTGATTTCACATGTATCATTTGAATAGGTCCTCTTGACGAACTCGGTTCACCGTCAGTTTCAGTTTAATTTTTATTTGCATCAAAACAAGCATTGTTTCTATAACAATATTCGTTCATGTATTAATAACATCAAGTTACAATATGAACGAAATTGCGGAAGTGATTGTTAAAATGCGAAAGTGAAATTCAGTGGAAGTAACTAAATATTTGGTGCGGACTATTTCACATGTTTTATTCCTTTCCTTCCTTTTACGTTCTCGACACTCGAACGTCACAAAAAACTGTAATAATTTACAACTTACGGCCAACAAAATACACGGTCTGACGATATCATGTCAGATAAAAACTAACAGTGAATCATTTGAGCAGTATTTGAAAAATCGAACAATGTTTTTTGTGACGTTGCATGATTGTAGGCGACACCACAGACGAAGATATTGGGATTCCATAGAAAAGTCCCGTCTATTCAATTTTTTTCCGATCGAAACTTCCTGGCTTTCGAAAAACATTCTCACAAATGCTTTTATAACAGTTGATTTGGACACATTCAATCATTTCAACAACTTGGTATGCGAGTAGTTTGAAGTTTCACAATGTGCGAGAAAAACTATCTCTGGTTTCGGCTCTATTTCCATTACTGAAAGGTCAATGTCAAACTCAATCAGTAGGTAATAAAAGTAATTGAACTGCACCTAGGATTTCACTTTTACATTGCCTGAAACGAAACAATTCAAACGGACCAAGACTAAGATTTTTTGATATCATTTATTTTACCCCGGCTTAAAACCATTTTGAACCGGGGGGCTCTTTGAGCTGAGCAAAGACTGTGTATTTCAAAAACTAAGGCTCAAATTAAAGGTCTTATGGTCCCACAGGCTGCTATTAAATTTTGTCCGGATCCGATTTCCAGTTACGAAACTAGAGAGTGGAGGGTGTTTGTCACTTAGAAAACAGAAGCAATGAACGGAAAATTCTAAATTTTACTTATTGAAAAGTATACGTTAGTTATGTTATATTACATTATGCCCCCAAAATTTTTTTCGTTTTCATTAAAGTTTCAAATAAAATGTTGTGAAATACTTCTCCAGTGATATTTATGAAAATGTGAGTAATACGAGAAAGACATCATTACACTACTAGGTGTATTAAAACATGTTTTTCACTTAAGTAACAGTACACTGGATAAATACACGCATAGTCGGGGGGTGCGTAAATTAAATTTCGCGTAAAATAAATAAAACATAGCGCTTTTGCAAATTTTTCACGAAAAAAAGTTTTTCCAATTCCTTTTGATCACAAAACATCTATGTTAACCACGTTCAAACGCAAAAGCATCTAGGAACATCTGAGTATATTCTGAGACAACGGAAACCCCTTAAGAAATATTCCAAGATCCAAAAACTACACGGAAAAGCCAGCGATTGCAGAACAACTAAAATGTTAGTTGTTTTTCTAAATTTGATTGGTTAAAATTTGGTACAATTAAGCGATTGTGGTTTTAATTAAACTGTCACACGACACGCACCACAAACGAGTAATGAAATGTTACAGTTGACCAAAGACATTCAATAAGGTGTCACTGGTGCAACTGAGCATTGACACACTCCCAGCAAAGTTACTTGAATGCATGAAAGCAACAACTGTCTCAGTTATTTCCGCTAACTATTCAGTAATTTCAACTTAAGTTGCCTATTGCAATACATATTGTATTACTGTTAGTCTCTTCGGGTGGAAGCTAGTCGTTTACAATTTAAACTATGAAATGTTGCCTAAGCCGCTGCTTATAGATTTAACACTATGATGTAGAAATGCAACAATAGATAATAATTCCGAAGATAGAATTAACCAGCAAAATTTTCTCAGGGCATAAAAGAATTTTTACTCCACTTGCAGAATGTCTCGCTGAAGAGCATTTCTGATTTCGTTTTCAAGAATGTAGGTCATAAGCCCAATGCTAGAGGTGCCCTTTCATGAAAATACAAATACCATCGCTCCACTTCAGCAGTAATTTTTAGGCGTTAAGCGTAGTTAATAACATTGATATGAACTGTTCGAAAATACAGAAATCGCAGATGAGATTAAAACATTTATACTGTATATCTATCCAGTACATGAAAAACTTGTATTACAATTAACTCTTATGTTCATCTGCATACTTTCACTTACAGGAAATGGCCACTACGTGGCTGACAAATATGACGCTCAATTGCCATTGAAAATATACAACATGAAAAGTATCTGGTGAAATAAAGAGGAAATTTTGTTTTACGTTTTGCTGTCTTCGTTCTCAGCCAAGTGACAGCATTCGAATATATCGATTCCTTTAACCTGAATGGTTATGACACAATCAACAGATATATTAGTTAAATCAACAACATTTTAGTTGAAACAACCATGGCGTGAAACAACAATTGCAATATTGAATTTTTGTGATCTAATCGACTAAACTGTGCCACAGCTAGAACTAGAACAGCTAATGTCTATTTTGTTGTGTGCTGTTCATATTTCTAGAGCTACATTGCTTACTTGTCTATTTATACCTACTCCAGGTATGTTCTCCGTAGTCCAAGAACTTCAGTGAAAACAGCTCTTAAGATTTCACGAGCAATCAACAGCTTATGAATATTTTTTCAATGCTTGTGCTGGAAGATCTTACAAGAAATTTTCGAAATTGAAAAAAAAATTTGATGCCAAAAGTCTTACAATTGCATTAAACGTCGAGATTTAGTGTCATCTCGATAAAAAAATTTTTTTTAACTCTGGGACTTTTTTTTTGAGATAACACTAAATCTCGACGTTTCATGCAATTTTAAGATTTTTGGCATAAAAAAAAAATTTTCGATTTCGGGAATTTCATGTACTCCCCTCTGTAGTGCTTTTTCAAGATCGAAAATTGTCAAACTTTAACCGCTGGGCAGCACCCCTAACCCATGTCCGACTTAGCTCAAATTTTGCATGAGGACTTTCTCCGATGTGCTTAAACTTTTGAACAATAGCGCTTTACGAAATTAGAGATGATCCTAAAATATTGGCACCCTTAACGTGTTTAGGTTTGGTCAAATCGGCTTAGCCATCACTGAGAAAATTGAGCGCGTAAAAATACAACGCGTTTTATCGGTTACGTCACTTATACAATCATATCTCCGGAACCAAAAGTCACAGCCATTTGATATTTGAACTTGATCAATGGCCCGACAGTAGCTTTCAAACGAGCATAAGTTAAAATCGGTTCAGTCATCTCTGAGAATATTGAGCGCGTATAAATATCTTCGAAAAGTGCACACACACACATACACACACATACAAACACACACAGACATTTTTCATTCTCGTCGAACTGAGTCGAATGGTATATAACACTATGGGTCTCCGAGGCTCCGTTCAAAAGTCGGTTTTTCCAGCAATTCTCATACATTTCTATAAAGAAAGGCAAAAATGACAGGCGAATACAATTATGTAATGAGAACCGTGAAAAACGCCACCGTAGAAACGTGCTCGAACGCGTAGTTAGCTCTTAACAGGGTAAATCGATTTGCCAATTGAACTATCCTGCATGAGAAACACAGGAAGAAACAGTCTAATTGAACAAAAGAACCGAGTATGTTCAGCTGCGCTCGGGCGCTACGGCGTTCATTTGTAGTTATTTCTCTATAGAAACCCCTCCGCTAGTTGTTTCAGCCCACAATTCGTATGTTTTATCGTGTTGGGTAATGGGCGAAGTTCCTAAGCTTAATTGGTCAAATGATTTCCCCGGATAGAAGCCAGCTACAGGTTCGAGTCCCGTCTCTGCGGTAACTTTTTTACGGTTTTCATCACACAGTTGTGTTCGCGTATAATTTTTTAAATTTGTTTTCCTTGAACAAATGTAAAACTAGCTCAATAAGACCCTACGCCTTAAAAAGACTAAACAAACCGTTATAAACAAATAATTATCAAATAATTTTCTTTAAATAACCTCAATTTTATTTATTTTTAAATTTGACAAAACCTATAAAATGCACAAATTATTCATTACCATTTTTGAGAAGCGTATGATTCTTCTTGGTTGAGACATTTTTCTTTTTCCTAATCAGAAAAATTTCGCTAAATTGTTATGATGCGCTCTGAACAAGAATGATTAATAAAAACCCTTCTTAATCCACCTAGTGGTGTGATAATGCCTTTCTCTTCTTTCATAACAGTCTCATGAAAATATGTTTCATACATTTATAAAATAATTTTAGACGCCAATTGATTCAGATTGATTCGAGTAGTTCACAAAAGCATGCTTCAGTGTTTATGTCACACAGTCAGCATCATTTTTCCAAACTAGTGCTTGACATTTGCGTTGCCTATTTGTATGAGAACAGTGATGCTAATCTAAAAAAAGCCTTCTTAGTCCACTTAGTGAAATATGAAAATTTCTTGAAAAATCACCATAGGGGGGAGTACATGAAATTTTCAAAATCGAAAAAAAATTTTTGATGCCAAAAGGCTTAGAATTGCATGAAACGTCGAGATTTAGTGTCATCTCGAAAAAAAAATTTTTTGAAAAAATCGACTTTTTGGGACTTAGAAAAAATATGAAAATCCCAGAAAGTTGATTTTTTCAAAAAAAAATTTTTACGACATGACACTAAATTTCGATGTTTTAGGCAGTTTTAAGAGTTTTGGCATCAAAAAAAGATTTGGATTTTGGAAATTTCATGTACTCCCCCCTATGGTGCTTTTTCAAGATCGAAAATTGCCAAACCTTTACCACCGGGCAGCACCCCTTAAGCATGTCCGATTTAGGTCAAATTTTGCATGAAGACTTTTTTCGAGGTGCTTAAACTTTTGAGCACTAGAACTTTACGAAAATAGAGTTGATTCCAAAATTTTGGCACCCTTATATATATAAGAGCAGTAAAAATCAACGTGTTTTGTCGGTTACGTCACTTATACCATCATATATCTGGAACCAAAAGTCACAACCATTTGATCTTCGAGCTTGATCAACGGCCTGACAGTAGCTTTCAAACGAGCCCAAGTTTGTTAAAATCGGATCAGCCATCTCTGAGAAAATTGAGCGCGTTCAAATACGACGCTTTTTGTCGGTTACGTCACTTATACAATCAAATCTCCGGAACCAAAAGTCACAGCCATTTGATCTTCGAACTTGATCAATGGTCCAACAGTAGCTTTCAAACGAGCCCAAGTTTGTTAAAATCGGATCAGCCATCTCTGAGGAAATTGAGCGAGTTCAAATACAACGCTTTTTGTCGGTTACGTCACTTATACAATCATATCTCCGGAACCAAAACTCACAGCCATTTGATCTTCGAACTTGATCAATGGTCCAACAGTAGCTTTCAAACGAGCCCAAGTTTGTTAAAATCGGTTCAGCCATCTCTGAGAAAATTGAGCGCGTTCAAATAGCACGATTTTTGTTGGTTACGTCACTTACACAATCATATCTCCGGAACCAAAAGTCACAACCATTTGATCTTCGAACTTGATCAACGGCCCGACAGTAGCTTTCAAACGAGCCCAAGTTTGTTAAAATCGGATCAGCCATCTCTGAGAAAATTGAGCGCGTTCAAATAGCACGATTTTTGTCGGTTACGTCACTTATACAATCATATCTCCGGAACCAAAAGTCACAGCCATTTGATCTTCGAACTTGATCAATGGCCCGACAGTAGCTTTCAAACGAGCTCAAGTTTGTTCAAATCGGTTCAGCCATCTCTGAGAAAATTGAGCGCGTTCAAATATCTTCGAAAAGTGCACATACATACACACACACACATACACACACACACACACAGACATTTTCCGATCTCGACGAACTGAGTCGAATGGTATATAACACTATGGGTCTCCGAGGCTCCGTTCGAAAGTCGGTTTTTCAAGCAATTCTAATACCTTTCTATAGAGAAAGGCAAAAAATGTTATTTGCATGTATTTACATTCACATTCACATTCGCTGTGTATAGTCACTGTTTTTTCTAACGTGTTGTACTACCACAAATCAAAATTCGATGCGTTGAAGATTTAAAATTCTGTATTATTTTATGTGTGAAAAATACAGTACATTTTAGTGTGAAAATTCAGGTCAAATTAAAATACAGTACATTTGAGGTTATTAAACAGTACGCAGTATATGGGTCAAAAATACAGTACAATACTGTAAAATACAGTACCGATACTAGCGATACCTATACTCCAAGTAGTTCTTGGAAGAACAAGCACTACCTCATAACTCATCGGTATCGTTGGAAGTTCGGCAACTATAGCGACGAGGCGTCTAATCCGAATTTATCACAATAATAACCTCCAGATTCTAAAAGTGATCTGAATAACTTCTGCTTGAAATAGAGTTTGTTAAATCTAATACAATCTAAACAGTTTACAAATAAGAATGAAATCAGTTATGGATCAATTCAATGAATCAATCAACATTTTGGACGTTCCTGTTATCGTAAGTGCACCATTCAGCTCATATTTGAACACTTTACTTAACACATTATAACGGTACAATATTTGTAATTGAGTCCCGTCAGTGATATGCAGCAAAAAATATTATATGAAAAAACTTAGGTTGAAATTGATTGCCTTATTCTTCTCCAGTACAGAAACTTACAGCCGACTCAGAGCTTCCCTTGTACAAACATCTTATTTACTGACAGACCTAGAAAAACAACTTCTAGCACTGATTAGAAATGAACACCAAGCCGAGCGATTCCAAACCAAAAGCCATTTTGCATGGAATGTTTCAATTAAAGCGATAAGACATCGTACAAACAAACAGACCAAAGCGACGTATTATCAAAAATGCGTTTTATTTCGGTGGTTGATAATAATTTGTTGGCACGAAGGGCATCTTGGCAACCTGGCTGTGATAAAATTTGTCCCGAACCTTGAGCATGACTTCCGTTCCTACCTTTTTCGATACTTCCTGAATATAGCCGATAGCGATATTCCGCTGCAAGCAAGGACTGGGACAGCCGCTGGTGATTTCACCTATTTTATGCTGCTCATTGTCGTAGATTTCCACGTGCTGCCGTGCTGGCGCCGAACCGGAGGTCATCAGGAATCCAACCCGACGCCGTGTTACTCCGTTTTTGATTTGATTCAGTATGACATCCGACCCGGGGAAGTTTTTCTCCACCCGGCGCTGTTTAGCCACCAACCAGAGCAGACCGGCCTCCACCGGGGTCGTCGTTTCGTCGATATCGTTTCCGTACAAACACAGTCCCGCTTCTATTCGCAGCGAATCCCGGGCTCCGAGACCAGCCAGTTTTAGTTTGCCAACTTTCGAGTCCAACAAAGCGGACGCGATTTCCACGGCCCTGGCGGATGGGATTGAGATTTCGAGACCGTCCTCCCCCGTGTATCCGCAGCGAGTGATGCGACACTTTTCCACTCCGGCGATTGTGTCGCTGATGGTGTTCATGAAGAACAAACGGGACAAGTCGGTGGTGCAAAGCTTCTGCACGGCTGCCACTGCGGCTGGTCCTTGAACAGCCAGCAGTGATTGTTCGTCGCTGGGAAGAAATTCCACCGAAACATCTTTTTTGTTCGCTTTGAAAACTGCCTGTAAATTCAATTGTTCGATGATTCAGCTAAACAAACAGTTCGTTTAAAACGAGCAAACTTACCACTGCATCGTTTATAACGGCCATATCCGTTTGCTTTCGTGATGCATTCGATACGACGTAAAGTGTATCATCCGAGACCCGGTTCACGATCAAATCATCCAAAATACCACCCTTGGAATTGGGAAACACGGTTAGAGTTCCGGTGCCATTCTTCAGTCCCTTGATGTCGGCGGTGCAAACCGATTCGAAACAGCTGATGACATCCTTGCCTGTAAGAAGCGGAAAAAGCTGCTTTAGATTGACCCATCTTAACCTCTTATCAGCCAAATAGCCAAAAAAAAACCTCTCAGATAAGTCTGCTGCATGTGAGACACATCGAAAATCGAACCACACTCCCGGGTGTATTGATGCGACTTGATGATACTTTGATCGCTGTACTGAACGGGCAGCCAGTAGTCGGCAAAATCAACAAGTTTTCCACCGTGTTTTTGATGGAATTCATACAGAGCGGTCTTGCTCGGTTCCCTCTCGGTGGAGGCAGCTCTCTGAGCTACCAACCGGACAGCCCCGTAGCATTTCTCTCGTGCGATTCCTCGCCTTGCCAGAACGGATAGCATGCCAAACAGTCGTGTCAGATTATCTCGAATCTATCAAAACAAAACAAAACAAAACAAAACACTAACAGAGCACAATAGCGAACCGATCCGATCGATGTGATCACTCTCACTTTCGGTTGGACACTGGTCCCGAGTTGATGCGAGAAATACCCGTAAACCGGGCATTCGAAGCGGCTTATCAGCTGAAGATTACGACTACAATGAGCCATGGGTCATCAAATGGAATGGGGAATTGATAGGGAAACCGTTCGGATCGTAGAACCGAAAATAGTTTTGCAAACGGGAACAACGAATTCAATGGTATTGTGGTTTTCCTTCGAAAAAATAAACACACAGACTTGCGCGCTTTGGTGAGCTATTGCAAGCAACGTTCAATGTTTGTTAACTTTTGTTCGTAGTTTGATTCGCTCGATTTTGAACATCAAAACTTGTCGACGGGTCTTGTCGCGAGAGTTTTTTCTAATTTGTAAGGTTAAACATTGACATATTGAAGAAAATGTTGACTGAAAACAAACACGTCTCTTCAGTGTGAAAATTATCGGTAACAAGTAAGCGAAGTCTTTAAAGTATTTAAAATATTTTTATTACTGAAATAATATTTTTGCCTTTCTCATATAGAAAGGTTATGCAATCACATGAAAAACCGACTACTGAAAATTGGCCCGGAGGGTCAAGTGTCATAAACCATTCGACTCAGTTCATCGAGTTGAGCAATGTCTGTGTGTGTGTGTATGTGTCAAATAATCTCACTAGGTTTTCTCGGAGATGGCTGAACCGATTTTGACAAACTTAGATTCAAATGAAAGGTCTCGTGGCCCCATACGGAATTCCTGAATTTCATCCGGATCCAACTTTCGGCTCCGGAGTTATAGGGTAAAGTGTGTTCAATATTGTACACCGTCACTTAAACTAACGGAACAAAAACCGTAAAAAATGTTATAAACTGGACTCTAAACCGTTATTCCCAATCTTAGGGTCAATTGAAAGGTTTTATGGTCCTACCAAAAATTACTGCATATTTTCGGATGCGACAAACATTTGAATCGAAATTTAGAGTGCGTACTAGGAGAGTTTGTATGTCATGTTAGTTGGTGGCCGTACGAACTGACTTTGATTATACCGGTTCTCGGGTTCCGGTGGCGGAAGTGCATATAATAGTGAACCAACTTCGTTTTCTTAAGGATGACCCACGCGAGCAAAATATTGTTTCATTCTGTATGTTATACTAGTTAATGCACAAACAATCTCTTGGTTTCTTTCAAAAATCGAAGAAAAAATTTTTGAATAGAATACCACAATATTATACATGAGAAAGGCATCATTACACAACTAGGTGGATTAAAACAATTTTTCAGTGTAAAATCAATATAAGGGTGGAAAATTACAGAAAAAAATCTAAATATATCAAGAGCTTTTGTACATTCAAAAAAATCCACACGTTAACCTTATGTGAAAAAACACGTAGATTCCAAAAATAGCATTGTTATCGGAGTTTACGTGATCTGCTTAACAACCAGCGGATCATGATTGAATATGAAATGAGCCATATGTCAGAATTATTGCTGTTGTCACATATATTTTATGTGTGTAATATGACCATGTAACATTAAATCTTTCCCACACTTCAGACCACACGCACTTGACAAATTTCCATAAAACACGTACTCGACAAATTTCCATTTGACACCAAGTCACGAAGCCCAGAAACCCACTTGAAATATAAACTTCACCTACATAAGACAATTAAATTGTCAGCACTTACTTCAACCCAACGAAAAATATCGCATTTATACAACAAACGTAAACACGGAAACTTGAGCATCAAATATCAACTAAAAACAATTCAGTTATGTCATTTCCCCGCTTCTCCACTTTCCACACCTCTACACCTCTCTCAAACAGTGCCATATGGCATGACCTAGAATAACGGTAACCCAGGAAAAGACACTGACTCGAACCGACACTCACGAGAGTTAAACCTGACTACTCTCAACCTCCCCTCTCCGCATCACACTCACACACTTGTCTAGAAACATTACTCACTCTCTCTCTTACTCAAATAGATTACAATGACCGAGACACGTCATTGGTTAAATCAGACTTAAGCTACGCGTTCTAACTCCTCCCCCCCGGATTTATAGCAATCCATACTGGAAATTTTAATTTAACAAAGTTAGGAGAGAATAGACTATAAAAGGATGATATTTAAATAAAGAAGACAGATTATGATTATGTTTGAAACCGTGCGTATTTATTATTAAATGGCGACCGTGTGTTTTTCCGACCAGCGATTCCGTGGTGTGCAAGTGATAGAATTTCTTAATGATTCGCGGGAATTGAACTTGTGAAACAATTCGGTTTCAGTTAAAGTACTATTGACTGTTTTATAAGTGCAAGTGATAAGGCAAAAAAAAAAAAAAAAATTCGAAGAAATAAACTCTAACAATGATCAGGATTCAAAATTCGGAACAGTGCAAAAGTGCCTATATTTTTTCAAAGGAAGTTACTACTGCTTCAAAGAAATTAACTTATGAAATAGTTGCAAGCCTGTAAAAAGTGTTCCTGACATTCCACAGTGATGGCAACAAGCTCCAATTATCGGTGATTTGGTGAAGTGTGCGATTTGGCTTAAGTGGCTAAACAGAATACAAGAAATTGACTTATGAAATAGTTGCATGCCCGTAAAAAGTGTTCCTGGCATCCCACAGTGATGGCAACAAATTCCAATTATTGGTGATTTGGTGAAGTGTGCAATTCGGCTTTAGTGGCTAACAATAAACAGAATGCAATAACTGATAAACGAGTGTTTAATGATGAAAAGATGCAAGTGACGATCGTTATTATCGTTAGTTTGTTCGACTTTCGGTAATTGGTGCTCGTTTGATAGCAGTGAATAACCAGAAAACATCGTGCGACGCTAACTATGAACTACCGGAGAAATTCTGTGTGCAAACAGAATTAAAACAAAACCGTGTGTCACCAAGGAAGGATCCGCTACAACACGAAGAGACGACGACAACGCTCACACAGGAGTACCGGCAACATGAGGACGAAAAGGGAGTAAAACTAAGGTACTGTGCTTAAATTAGGAATTAGGGACAACTAGCTAGGAATATATCGAGTTGAGACAAAAACAACATTTGTGAATAGGATTATGGGTTGGTTTTCGTCAGACGAAACCATCAATAACACAATAGCCTCCCCGACGAGGGAAACGGAAGGCATCGCACTCTGCGCGTTGGTAGGGATAGTAATAGGCTATCTGCTACTGAAAGGCCTACTAAAATTACACAAACAATATACGGAAAAGATAGCAGTCAAGGCCGCACGTCAGGTACAACTGACCAACGTTTAAATTTAGACTACGTACACAAACATTTTTAGGCGACAATGGAAAATTCTTATAACGACAAATGGCCTTTAACGGTCAAAGAGAACATTAATGAAATTAAAATTCGTGTAGAGGAAAAACGCAAACAGGCGATTCCTGAAAAACACAAATGTGGTTATGCATGTATATTCATGTCCAGAAGACTACACACTATATCTTATAATTGCGAAAGGAATGACTTTTTCTTTAAAAAAAAAAAAAAAAAAAAAAAAAATTTTTTTTAGCGATAAAAATAATATAATGTCCACTTAAAATACGATAAATTTTTATATAAACGTTATATATATCCAAGCAAAAATGAAATGCAAAATTATAAGGAGCTAGAAAAACTCCACATTTATGTAAAAAAGTCGATAAACACGAAACTATCAGAAAAATTACTCGACGAAAAATTGAATAGATGCCAAGAATTAAAAACAGACCTTGAAAAATTTTTTACAAAAGAACAAGAAATTATCGACGACAAAACTTTCCACAACTTAGTAAAAAATACGAGACTGTGGACTGACGAAATTTGCGAAATAATAAAATTTAAACTCGCATGTATTAAAGCAACCAAAAACGACACAATGACCCAAACAACAACCCCGTTCGACTTACGTCAGGCGACGGCTCTTATACAACCTTACAATGGTTCTCCTGAGAACTTATACACGTTTATCGACTCAGCTAGATTGCTGAATGAGTTAGTTCTGCCAGACCACATGGCCATGGCAATAAAATTTCTAAAAACCAGACTGTCCGGAAAAGCCAGACAAGGCATTCCTGAAACAGTCAACACAATCGATAATTTGATACAACTAGTCGAGGAAAGGTGTAAAATCACGACCACCCCCGAAAGTATCATAGCAAAAATAAACACATTAAAGCAAAAAAACTCAATAAATAGTTTTTGCGATGAAATTGAAACCCTCTGCACAAAACTCGAAGATACCTATGTCGAGCAAAAAATACCACTACCAGTGGCAAAATCAATGAGCACTAAGATAGGGGTAAACGCTCTAATAAAAGGGTGTAACAACACCGAATTAAAAATAATTCTCAAAGCTGGTAATTTCAGCAACATTAGAGAAGCAAACCAGAAAGCACAAGAATTGGGTACAGATGAAATAACCCACTCCCAAATAATGCACACACGTTTTGTTCAACAGCACCAACAACGTGTGAATAATTTTAATAGAGGGCCAAGACAATATAATGCACCCAGATATCCAGTGCAATACAATAGGTATCCACAAAAACAATTATTTCATAATAATAGAAATAATTATAATCATAATAATTTTAATAATAATTTCAACCATAACAATTTTAATGCAAATAATCAAGAATTCCGGCATGAAGGTAATATGCGGAATACAACAAATTACCGTGGAAGACCCCGCAGAGAAGGTCAATACCACGAAAATTTCCGAAGGAACGGAAATAACAGAATATTATTAACCAACGAGGAACAGATGGAAAATGCCTCACAAAATGAAACATTAAATATAATACCAAGTCAGTACGAACAAGTACAAAATATTAACCAATACCCAACGAACCAAAATTTTTAAGAAAGACCTTGTATACCATGAATATACACGCCGCTAATTTTATCAAAGTAGGTATAAGAATGACAAATTCAATATGCACATTTATTATAGATTCAGGTGCAGATATATCAGTATTTAAAGCAAACAAAATATCTCCGCAACAACCAATCAATATAAATAATAAAATTAAACTTACCGGAATTACCGATGGCGAGATAGAAACCATCGCATCGACAGAAACAGAATTAATATTTAACAACGAAGTTTCTATTAAACATAGATTCCACCTAGTAAGCCCAAATTTTCCTATTTCTACAGATGGCATCTTAGGTAGAGATTTCCTATCGGCTCATAAATGCCTAATAGATTATGAATGTTGGATATTAAACTTTACAATTAACAATATTCCAATAGCAATACCGATTCAAGATACAATCGATAAAAATTACATTATACCAGGAAGATGCGAAGTTATCAGAATAATGCAAAATTTAAATATCAGTGAGGACATGGTACTACACTCACAGGAAATTAAACAAGGGTTATTTTGCGCAAGCGCAATTATTTCACCACAAAAACAATTCGTAAAATTTATGAATACTACTGACAAACCTATAAATGTCAGCCAATCTGAATTCAAGCCAATTTTAGAACCTTTAAGCAAGTACACAATTTTGAAAAACAACATGTACAAAAATAACACTAGAAAAAACAAAGTCCTAACTGAACTCGATTTAAGCAATGTACCCATATACGCTAAAAACAGCCTGGAAAAATTAATTTCAAACTATTCTGATATATTTTGCTTACCAGACGAACCAGTTTCGTCAAACAATTTTTATTCACAAAATATTGAACTGAGCGATAGAGTCCCAGTATACATTCCCAACTACAAAACGATTCACTCACAAAGCAACGAAATTGCAACACAAGTAAACAAAATGTTGAGAGATGATATTATCGAACCATCCATATCACCATATAACAATCCAATTTTACTAGTCCCGAAAAAATCAGAAAACAATAATACAAAATGGAGATTAGTAGTTGATTTCCGGCAACTTAACAAAAAAATATTAGCCGATAAATTCCCACTGCCAAGAATTGATGCTATCCTAGATCAGCTTGGTAGAGCAAAATACTTTACAACTCTGGATTTAATGTCAGGATTCCATCAAATACCCTTAGAAGTAAACTCCAGGAAATTTACAGCATTTTCAACCCAATCCGGTCACTTTCAATTTAAAAGATTACCGTTTGGTTTAAATATCAGCCCAAACAGTTTTCAAAGAATGATGACAATCGCAATGTCAGGATTAACACCTGAACATGCTTTTGTATATATAGATGATATTATAGTAGTTGGATGTTCAATTCAACACCACCTTCAGAATTTAGAGAAAGTTTTTGAACGCATTAGGAAGTACAATCTCAAATTAAACCTCAATAAGTGTAAATTTTTTAATACAGAAGTAACATATTTAGGTCACAAAATTACAGACAAAGGAATACTACCGGATAGTAATAAATACGAAGCAATAAAAAATTACCCTACGCCAACAAGTAGCGACGACGTACGAAGATTCGTTGCCTTTTGCAACTATTACAGAAAATTCGTCCCAAATTTCGCAACCATAGCCTACCCATTAAATCAGCTACTAAAGAAAAACCAGAAATTTTCATGGACATTAGAATGTCAGCATGCTTTTGTAACCTTAAAATCCTTCTTAATGTCACCAAAACTTCTACAATACCCAGATTTTAATGAACAATTTATTTTAACCACAGACGCCTCAGACGTTGGATGTGGTGCAGTTTTATCACAAATAATTAATGGCAATGACCTACCAATAGCATTCGCCAGCAAAAGCTTTACACCCGGAGAAAAAAATAAATCAGTAATTTTGAAAGAATTGACAGCAATACACTGGTCAATTAATTACTTTAAGTCCTACCTATATGGACGTAAATTTACTATACGAACGGATCACAGACCGTTAGTATTTCTATTTAATATGAAAAACCCAACCTCCAAATTAACTAGAATGAGGTTAGATTTAGAGGAATTTGAATTTAATATAGAATATATTCAAGGTAAAAGTAATGTTGCAGCCGATGCGTTATCACGCATAATAATGTCTTCCGATGAATTAAAGGCAAATAGTATTTTGATGGTTAATACAAGGTCAATGTCAAAAAAACAAGAACTGATAAAAAAGAAAAAAGAACAAGATAAATTAAATAATACCAAAAATACTAACTATAATAATAATTTAAGTAATAATCCTTGCATCAACAGTGAGCCTGATCAACTCTCTGTTTATTCAACGGAAACTCCTAGCGAAGTAAGAAACTTATTGAAAATGAGGTGTTTTTTCGAAAACAACCACATTATAATTGATACATACCAAGGGATACAAAAACAAAAACCGATGCATCGTGTAATTACAGAAATAAGAGATATCAGACAAACACTCGTGTTTGCAATCTCCAAATATGAAGAAGAAATGAGAAAATTAAAAGTTAGCAGAGTAGCAATCTCTTGCAATGATAAAATATTTGAAATGGTACCTATGGAAATGTTTAAAGGTCTCGCCCTAAAAACAATTAAAACATTACAAATTATTATCTACAAACCACCGAAGTTTATTAGTAAACCTCAGGAAATACAAACAATATTAAAGAATCACCATGAACTACCAACAGGAGGACACATCGGACAAAACAGATTGTACCTCAAATTAAGAGAAATATACACATGGAAATTTATGAAAAGTTCAATTGCTAATTTCATCAAGGCCTGTGAAATTTGCAAAAAGAACAAAATTATTAAACATACTAAAGAAAAATTACAAATTACTAATACACCTAACAAACCATTTGAAGTAGTGGCAATCGATACGGTTGGACCATTACCCAAAACAATCCATAATAATAGATACGCTGTAAGCATACAGTGTGAATTAACCAAATACGTTGTATATATACCTGTTCCAACCAAAGAAGCTAACATCGTAGCTAAAGCGTTAGTAGAAAATTTCATTTTAACTTACGGTAAATTTCTTGAGTTAAAAACCGACAGAGGAACCGAATATAAAAACGAGGTTCTAGAACAAATTTGCAAATTATTAAAAATTAAACAAACATTTTCGACAGCTTATCATCCTCAGACAATTGGTTCTTTAGAAAGAAATCACAGATGCCTCAACGAGTTTCTGCGATCTTTTATCAACGAACATCAATCTGACTGGGATGATTGGTTACAATACTATGCATTTTCATATAACACAACACCACACTCAGATCATGGGTATACACCCTACGAACTAGTTTTCGGCGTAAAAGCCAGACTACCACAAGAAATTTATTCAGACAAAATTGAACCAATATATAATTTCGACATGTACAATAAAGAGTTACAATACCGACTACACAAATCACACGAAATAGCAAACAAACATTTAATACACCAAAAAGAATTCAGAAAATCAACAACAGATCACCTATGCAATCCGATAGAAATACAATTGAACGACATAGTGTATCTACAAAACGAAAATAGACGCAAACTAGATCCATTTTATATTGGTCCATTTAAAGTTACACAACTTCAAGATTCAAATTGTGAAATACAAAATTTACAGTCAAAAGAAAAAACCATTGTTCACAAAAATAGACTCATCAAAGCATAAAATACAAAATTGTAACATAAACTTTTAGAATTAAGATTTAGATACCGAGCTTAACACCACGTAAAACAAAAAAAAAGAGAGAAAAATCAAAAAATAATTGCCGTGGATGTAAGTGAAGTTTTACTCAGCTTCTCTGAGAAAAACTGTAAAATTCGGTTATTTTAGATATAAGAAAACACTGTAATATATATTAAAATTGTTAGGGAGTTCGAACGCAACAGTAAACTAATCCCTTAAAGCACTACAGAATGATTTCCCTTCGTTACATCATTCTTCCAAAAGGGGGATGATGTAATATGACCATGTAACATTAAATCTTTCCCACACTTCAGACCACACGCACTTGACAAATTTCCATAAAACACGTACTCGACAAATTTCCATTTGACACCAAGTCACGAAGCCCAGAAACCCACTTGAAATATAAACTTCACCTACATAAGACAATTAAATTGTCAGCACTTACTTCAACCCAACGAAAAATATCGCATTTATACAACAAACGTAAACACGGAAACTTGAGCATCAAATATCAACTAAAAACAATTCAGTTATGTCATTTCCCCGCTTCTCCACTTTCCACACCTCTACACCTCTCTCAAACAGTGCCATATGGCATGACCTAGAATAACGGTAACCCAGGAAAAGACACTGACTCGAACCGACACTCACGAGAGTTAAACCTGACTACTCTCAACCTCCCCTCTCCGCATCACACTCACACACTTGTCTAGAAACATTACTCACTCTCTCTCTTACTCAAATAGATTACAATGACCGAGACACGTCATTGGTTAAATCAGACTTAAGCTACGCGTTCTAACTCCTCCCCCCCGGATTTATAGCAATCCATACTGGAAATTTTAATTTAACAAAGTTAGGAGAGAATAGACTATAAAAGGATGATATTTAAATAAAGAAGACAGATTATGATTATGTTTGAAACCGTGCGTATTTATTATTAAATGTGTTTATGTTACATGAATTCATTCTGTCATGTTCATTTTGTGCTCGCAATATGGCGTCAGTTGAAAAACCTAGAACAAACAACATAGTCCAAATCCCTTTTGACCCTTCTACGGTATTTATCACAGTGATTTTAGGGTAAATAATTGCGCATTGATTTTATCGACAGTTATAAAGTCTAGCTAATTTTTGTTATACTTTCAGATCTAATAGTAGTACCAAGAAGAAGTATAATTTATTACTAAATGGTTCTGCGAACCCAATCCTCAACAACTTATTTGCGTGACCAATAGGCATTACGCGAATGCTGTGCTCCAAAAATACGAAACTGAAACACAATTCAATTTTGTTTTTTTTTTTCTACAGCGGAGTTCAAAAGGCAAAACCTCTAGATTGTGTTCCAGCACATCAATCACATCTTGAACTACTAGTTCCAGCTGAGTGCATTCCTTAAGGGAACAATGTTGCTTCAGTTTAGCTGCTCCGGAGAAAGGATTTAGAACAATGCATTCTGTATTTTTGATATTTTTCGCAAGTGATTCAACAGAAACGAATTTAAAAGTAAAATTTTCAGAATATCTGCGTGAGAACAAAATTTATCGCAATGTTATGTCCAACAGACTATGTAATCTATTAGTTTTTAATACCAATATACATTATTAAGATTCAATACAGAACTTTATAGTAACAATTATATGAAAACAATTTAACTATTAAGTAAAATTCTGGTAAAAAGTAAGCTCAGATGAAATAAATTTTTTCAGCACAATTTAAATGATCTTTGTATAAATTTCACAAAAGTATTCTATAGAATCTACGAAAAAAGTGACGTAGATATTACGTGATACAAATGTGGACTAAGACTTCATGAGTTCATTCTGTGCTATCTTTACTTCACATAAGTATTACAAGAAAAGTTCTATGGATAAAAATCACATACGTTTTCACGTAGCAATGAAGTTAGGACTTTTGTGAGTGTAACTATCGAACATGCGTTCTTAGAGCAACTAACAAAACATAATCACGAAGTCGTGGATGATGTTCTAACAACCAGAGGCTCTACGTACAATCAATACAACATACATAACTTGTTTGATGCGGGTGCGACCAGTTAATGTTGTTTTAAATAAAGAGATGGCTTTTTGGTCAATTGGTTTCTCGTCAAAACATTTATTTTTCGTTAAAGGCCAACGTTTCGAAGGTTATACCTTCATCTTCAGGGCAAAATGACTACAAATACATACATACTTGACGAAAAATATTTGTAGTCGTTTTGCCCTGAAGATGAAGGTATAACCTTCGAAACGTTGGCCTTTAACGAAAAATAAATGTTTTGACGAGAAACCAATTGACCAAAAAGCCATCTCTTTATTTAAAACAACATACATAACATCCTAGAATTCCAATTCATGGTGCATGAAGCTCCCACGGGGGCAGATTATTAAACCAAACATAACCTTAGTTACTTTGTAGCTTTTTGCCTTTCTCTATAGAAAGGTATTAGAATTGCTGGAAAAATCGACTTTCGAACGGAGCCCCGGAGACCCATAGTGTTATATACCATTCGGCTCAGTTTGACGATATCAGAATATGTCTGTGGCGTCAGGCCCGTACCCAGGATTTCATTTCGGGAGGGGCCCAGAGATAAAAAAATAATGTACCTAATTCTCGGTGTGCCTTTTACGGCGGTTTTTAACATACACTTCAAACTTTTTCACTGGAACTGATATTGTATTACATTTCATTACGTTTACTGTGTTGTTATTTCTGTAACACATGCCGAAGACATTCTAAATAATTATATGTTTTCGATTTCGGGAGGGGCCAGGGCCCCTCGGGCCCCCCCTCTGGGTACGTGACTGTGTGGCGTGTGTGTGTGTGTGTGTGTGTGTGTGTGTGTGTGTGTGTGTGTGTGTGTGTGTGTGTGTGTGTGTGTGTGTGTGTGTGTGTGTGTGTGTGTGTGTGTGTGTGTGTGTGTGTGTGTGTGTGTGTGTGTCTGTGTGTGTGTGTGTGTGCGTGTGTGCGTGTGTGTGTGCGTGTATGTGATGGCAGAACCAATTTTAACAAACTTAGTCTCGTTTGAAAGCTACTGTCAATGGCCCGATCAAGTTCGAAGATCAAACAGCTGTGACTTTTGGTTCTGGAGATATGATGGTATAAGTGACGTAACCGACAAAACACGTTGTTTTTTTACCGCTCTAATGTATATAAGGGTGGCAAACTTTTGGGATCACCGCTAATTTCGTAAAGCATTATTGTTTAAAAGTTTAAGCACCTCGAAAAAAGTCCTCATGCAAAATTTGAGCTAAATCAGACATGGGTAAGGGGTGCTGCCCAGTAGTTAAAGTTTGAAAATTTTCGATCTTTAAAAAGCACCATAGAGGGAAGTACATGAAATTTCCGAAATCGAATTTTTTTTTGATGCCAAAAATCTTTATATTGCATGAAACGTCGAGATATAGTGTTATCTAAAAAAAATGTTTTTTTTTTTAAATCGACTTTCGGAGACCTCGAAAAGTTTTGATATTCCCAAAAAGTCAATTAAAAAAAAAATTTTCGAGATGACACAAAAATCGATGTTTCATGCAATTTTAAGTGTTTTGGTTGCAAATATCGTTTACATTTTTTTCCCATTTGCTTATTTGGCACGGCTCAACATTAGGCGCGTTTACAACGGGGGGTTTCAGGGGTTCAAACTGCTTCCGAAACTTGAAAAAATAGTTATGTTATGAAAACTCTTCTGTATAAATGTGACGATTTTCGCACCAACTCGATTTATTGTCCCAAAAAGTCACTTTGCATACTTTGTTTTTCCAAAATTAATCCAGACTGTTTTTCGAAAAGGACTAAACAGTTTTAACAATTTCTTTCTGTGTGGTTGAAAATTATCATTCATGACATTCGATGACCGCTATCAATCGGCGCATCACAGCAACCGTTTGTTAGGATGTGAAAATACTGTCATTCGATTATTGGTTCTATTTAAGGTCAGAGGTAAGACTAAATGTCGCACAGAACGTGTTGGATAATTCTGCAGAACGACGGATTTACACACTTTCCAGTGAGTTATTGTTGAACATGAGAAGTCCTAAACATGTGTAACACGAGTAATTTTAACTAAATCAGTAAAATATTCCAATATAAATTCTAAAAAAAATCTCTTTCGAGTCCTAAATGGACAAAAATGGATTTTAATAATTAAAACTCGATTTACAAAACAAAACTATTATTGATTTAGATAAATTTTTGTTTCAAGACAGGTGAATAAGTCCATCGATCATACATTCCAGGATGGGCTTTCAAATAAAAACAATTCTTTCCTAAACTGATTTTTTATCCAGTGTCTTTTTATTAAACTAAACTAAACTGAAAATCTTGATGATCCAAGATTCCAATGAAGCTCGTTTTTCACCGCATATTCACCGAATATTGTTGGATAAGAATAATAAGTTTTTGTTTTCTTCCCTTCAAAACACCCATCTTCAGGAATCAGGAATCAGAACAAATTGGCTCAAATGGCACGTTCCCCTTGATATTTGGAGATTTGTGCCTTGCCATCAATTTGTTTTTAGCATCATTTTCCCGATATATAAGAGGGAAGGATTGAAAGGAAATGGTAAGGTTTGGACTAGGAGGATGGGAAAAATTGACGACACAAAAACACATAAAAGTAGAAGTAAATTCTGCACCCCTAAGGGATGCTGAACAATCTGCTGAGGATCACATTTAGTGGAAGCAGAAGGAAATTCTGAACCTCTACGAGGTCCCGAACAGTCTGCTGTTAATAAAACCTCCAACCCCCGAGAGGATTTAGAGATCTTACAAAAGCGACACCATTCTGCACTCCCGGAAGAATGCAGAACGACTCGCAGTATGTACGAGCAGAAGTAAATTCGGTACCCCCCAAAGGATGCCAAACAATCTGCTAAACCCTATTTAAGGTGAATACAGAAGGGATTCATTCACTCCAGGAAGAACGATGAACCCTTCTGACTATAGCTCCTTACCACATTGGGTGAGAAAGGAGAGAATATCCTTCAATTTTAGCTCCGCATACACAGACTCTACCATGTATGGAGAACCAAAAACCCGGATACGTAGCTGCGTCAATGCGGGACAGTTACATATCAGATGATATGAAGGACCGTAATCGCATTTACACAAATCACACGAATAATATTCAGCACGTTGAATAGTAGCCATGTGATAATTGAGTTTGTAATGTCCAGTCAGAGCTCTGACCAGAATACTTCAATGATACTTGGAGAAATGCAGTAGACACTTTGACATTTTCAGATTTAAATCTGGTAGAAATGCTTTTGTCTGAGCGCAAGTTTGCAAGCTGCGCCAGTAGCTGGCAAGTTTGGATGCAGCCCAAGAACGAATCTTGTGCTTTATCCAACTAGTTGAAAGTGGTAAAGGTGGTTCAGGACCAACGAAATCATTCGTTGCACCAGCTCTAGCCAACTCATCAGCCCATTCATTTCCAGTAATACCAGAATGGCCGGGTACCCATAAGAAGTAAACAGCATTTGAAATGCTGAGGTCTTCAATTTGAGTTCGACATGTGATCACTAGATTCGACCGTGAGTCATTCGAACTGAGTGCTTTTAAGGCTGCCTGACTGTCGGAACAAAAATAAATACGTTTACCACAGATCCTCTTCTGAAGTGCCGATTGTACTCCACACAGAATTGCGTAGATTTCTGCTTGGAACACAGTACAGTATCTACCAAGTGAATGAAACTGCTTCAGCCTCATTTCACGGCAGTAGACACCAGTACCAGCACGACCATTCAACAGAGAACCGTCCGTAAAACAAACTATGTGTTCATCAAGTTGTCGTTCCAGAAAACCAGACAACCATTCCTAACGAAGAGGATAGCTCACATTGAATGTTTTAAAAGGATAACTGCATGTGAGAGTTAGGTCACTAGGAGCGAGTAAATACTCATCCCACGGAACCATTTGAGACCACAAGCGAGTGTGACTGGTAGCATATTCTAATGGGTTACTGTTCCAAAGCCCTGTAACCCTAAGACGGTATGCACAAGATAATGCTTCTTGTTTTAGGAACACATGTAGTGGTTTAATACACAGTAGCGCCTCTAGAGCAGCATTAGGAGTTGTCGTGAATGCTCCTGTCATCGCCATTAGGACCATCCTTTGGAGATGATTTTGCTTTGACTGAACTGTCGCGACTTCTCCTTTCTGCCACCATACAAGACATCCATATGCTAAAATTGGTCTAACAATAGTTGTGTAGATCCAATGAATATATCTGGGTTTGAGTCCCCATGATTTTCCAAAAGCTCGTCTGCATTGGCCGAAAGCCATGCAAGCTCTTTCAATCCTGAAGTCAATGTGAGCAGACCAATTCAGTTTTGAGTCAAGAATAACCCCGACGTATTTAACTTGATCGACCACAGTGACCTCTGAACCAAAGAACTGCAACGGACGAGCTCCTGTAATTATCCTACGAGGAGTGAAAAGCACCATTGATGTTTTGCCCGGATTCACAGATAATCCAACCTGACAACACCATTGTTCAACAGATCGCAGGGCTTGCTGCATTAAATCAAAGAGAGTGTTAATGCTTATACCAGTCATCAATATATGATAATCGTCGGCAAAACCATAAGTCGGAAATCCAAGGTTATTAAGTTTCCTTAACAAACCATCAGCGACTAGGTTCCATAAAAGTGGGGATAGTACACCACCTTGAGGAAGAACCTAAGATATTCCGGTCACGACTGCAATGTTTAACCTCCTGCAGCCATTCAGCCATCGGCACGGAAATACACCTTGACTTAGGAGTTCCTATTTTTGTGGCCTTTTACGACATGGAACAGGAAACCAGTGGATCAATTCTTGGTAAAAAATAATTCCGCCGGATGCCACACGGCTTACCTGTTTGGTGGACTTATACCACCGGTACAGGTGGACCGTAGCATTATTCTTAGCCAGTTGGGAAACCGCTACCGACACTACACGGCTATCTAGGCTGCTCAGAGAGGGAAGTTAACATTGATGGTCAACTTCCATGGATGGCCGAGCAGCCGGTCAAGATTCCAATGAAGCTCGCTTTTCACCGCATTTTCATCGAATATTGTTGGATAAGAATAATAAGTTTTTGTTTTCTTCCCTTCAAAACACCCATCTTACAATATATGGAAGGTTGGCAGGGAACATAATTATCGATGTTGGGACAAAAATTCATTGAAATAATGAGAGGAGTTTTTTTTGTAATTTGACATCAAATTTTTTGGATCGATTTTTTTCTGTGTATAATTCGATTAGTAATATTTTCAATATTTTCATTCGAATGTTATCTAAAGAACTATTAAAATTGCTTCTTTGCAAATCGAAGGTGAAAATCATCAGTTTAGTGCAAATCTTGAATAATTTGATTAGTTTGTGCACTTTTCGCTATGCAAGTGACGAACGGTAGCTACATTTTGCTGCAGCGCGTTCGAGAAAAATGATCCGAATATAGTAGAGAATTTTACAGTTTGGTACTTCTGAATGCCAGAAATAAAACCCGTACAGCATTTTAATAGTTTATTTCACTGAAATATTGAAATAAATGAAATATTGAAATATATGAGCGATTGCGTCATCATCCAGCTGCTGGTCGTTCGCATTCGAGAGAAATACACCGAAATATGAGCGACGCAGAAAAATCAATTATTCGGTCTTTCTAAAGGTTTCCCAAACGACTATTGGAAAAATTATTCTTTGAAATATGCTAGAAATAAAAATAATTCGTTTAGAAAAAATCTTATGAAATAATCAGTATAGTGAACCATTCGCAGTGCGGACTGCGCACTAAACAAATTCAAATAAAACCAACAATCAGTTGCGTTGAGTTCAAGAAGGATGCACCGAGCAGTGTTTAATATGGGGGAAAATTCCACAATATGGACTAGAAATGGATCCCAAATAACATTATGACATTTTTATATCGGAAATCTTTCATGAAGCAACTTTCTACATGCTTTAGTTTTGGAAACCTAATATGGGCAGAGTTTGAAGTAGTTATTTTATGATAAAAAAGAATCGTTTAGTTTTATCTTTGTGAAATATTGGTGAAAGCTTTAACATGTCTTAATACATGCAGGCAAAATACGACGCGGCAAATGCCAAGAGGAAGCGCGATAACGAATGTTGGTATAATTCGTCGAGGCCCCCCATGTCAATTGCGGAGCGCGTTAAGCGTCACAGAGAGAATAAAATACAAACGCAATCTTTTGAAACCGAATGGTCCTTATCAATACTACAAATTTTAAACATCATACGGTATCAAACCAATTGCTATCTATACCCATCCCGAATGCAGTCCTACGTCAATCTCGCTTTATGTATCAGGGATTACCTACTCAAGTTTTTTTTCAATCTTGAATTAAATAAGAAACCTTCTTTGGGTATGAACCAACATAACCTATCAATTTTTAAGCGGTTATGTCAAGTTAATAAGAATTTTTCTTTATTTTGCATCGTCGCACTAAATTAAACACACTTTAATCTATAGATCTGGAACCGAAGGTCGGACCAAGGTGAAACTAAACAGCAACCTTTGAGACTACAGGAATTTTCGAGCCTAAGTTTATGGAAATCGATCAAATCATCTATGAGAAAATTGAGTGAGTCTTTTTACTAGTGCGGTAAAATTTCATTTTCAATCGAATAATATAAGATGAAAATGAAATTTATGGCCGCTGACCGTCAGCGTATTCCTACTAATTCAATTGACATTTGCTGCCATTTTCAAGTGAAGCTCCCATGATTCAACTTTTTGGATTGTTGGTGATAGTTTGCTGTGGTAGATTATCTTGTAGCATTTTATTGTTTTTAATTGTTTGTAACGAGTACCCCTTCGTGGGTGCAGAGTACTGTTGCATTAAAAATTTACCCTTAGTCGCAGCTCGATACGTTAGGGCAGAAAATAATACGAATTTTTACGATACTAACATGATAAGATAATCGAAAGGGAGAAGAGACACCAAGGTGATTCGTGCAAGGTAAAATTATTATATTCTCAACGTTTTAGACTATTGCCTCTGTTGATTAGTTGATCAATAGCACTTTGAATTAGATAATTTTAGACATGGCTGACAATTTAGGCTGAATTACCCGGCATTGCTCGGAAATGTATCTTGAAGGAAATACTGCAAACATATTTTAGAAACTTTTCTGCCTATTAATTGATTGTAGTGAAACACAACTTAGACTGCAACCCCATTGAACAATACTTCGTTCATGCTAAGATTGCGCACGGCCAGTGTCCCATATCATAACTTACTTGCGGTATTCTAATCAAATCGGGTCAGTTTAATGTTAATCCCTTTTGTTGCGAACGTTTAAAACACCTCTCTCTCTCTATAAATACCTCCTTAGTAACCTTTGAGTTACAAAACTACTATTTCTTCGTTATACAAACTCTTGTGACATCATTATTTTCACATAATTATTTAAATGTTTCAATCTGATAATGATTTTTTGAAAACGAAAGGCTGTATTATATCATGACCACATTTGTACTATAGGATAACGATTCAATTAATAATCAAATGTTTTTTTATTCAATATTATAATATAATTTTATGGCACACTGCTTAAGCTCTAAGATGCCAAGGGTATTTACTAATCTTAATTACGACTAACTTAAAACTAGAATAGTATCATTATGTAATGTAGTATCGGGGTAGCGGATTCTCGAGAATTCAACTTTCAGCTGGCGATAGGCAGTGGCCGGTGGATTGAATATTGCGTTGGTGAATATCCATGTTGGCCGTATCCTTCAGTCCGTGAAGGTCCGCGGGAAACACCCCCAGGCTACGAAGGCCCGGCGGGTGGCCCGCATGGAGGTCATCGAATAATCAAATGTTGTCGTAACTTTATTTCCATCCCCTTCGGTCGACAGTCTACTCAATTTACATTGAAAAACTTGTTTTAATCAACCTAGTGGTGTAATGATGCCTTTCTCATATCAATCATACCATCATATATAATACTGTGGTATTCTTCAAAATAATTTTCTTCGATTCCTAAAAAGAATAACCGAAATCGGTTTGTTTGACCGTCTACTGATAAAAACTATTAATTGGAGAAGATTTGAGGTCTATTTAGAAAACTTTTTACGGTTTTTCACCCTTTTCAGTGATGGAATACAATTTTTAACACACTTTACCTTATATTTCCGGATCCGGAAGTCAAATCCAGATGAAATTCAGGAATTACGTATGGGACTACAGGACCTTTCATTTGAACCTAAGTTTATGAAAATCGGTTGCGCCATGTATGAGAAAAGCTAGAAAACATATTTTCATTTTTTTGCGCATTTTACACCATATCTCCGGAACCGGAAGTCGGATCTAAACAATATTCAGGAATTTTGTATGAGATCACAAGACCTTTCATTTGAATCTAAGTTTGTGAAAATCGGTTCCGCCATCGCCGAGAAAAGTTAGTGCAAAAAAACGTTACATACACACATACGCACATACACACACATATACACACACACACACATTTTGCGTACTCGACGAACTGAGTCGAATGGTATATAACACTCGGCCCTCCGGGCCTCGGTTCAAAAGTCGGTTTTCACAGTGATTGCATAACCTTTCTATATATATATATATATATATATATATATATATATATATATATATATATATATATATATATATATATATATATATATATATATATATACCTTCTTAGTCCACTGGAATTGTATATATCTGGAATTTTCATATATCTTGAAAAATCACCATAGGGGGGGAGTACATGAAATTTTCGAAACCGAAAAAAAAAAATTTTAATGCCAAAAGGCTTAGAATTGCATGAAACGTCGAGATTTAGTGTCATCTCGAAAAAAAAAATTTTTGAAAAAATCGACTTTTTGGGACTTAGAAAAAATATCAAAATTTTTCCAAGTCCCAGAAAGTTGATTTCTTCAAAAAAATTTTTTTTCGAGATGACACTAAATTTCGATGTTTTATGCAGTTTTAAGAGTTTTGGCATCAAAAAAAATTTTCGATTTTGGAAATTTCATGTACTCCCCCCTATGGTGCTTTTTCAAGATCGAAAATTGTCAAACCTTTACCACCGGGCAGCACCCCTTACGCATGTCCGATCTAGCTCAAATTTTGCATAAAGGCTTTTTTAGAGGTGCTTGAACTTTTGAGCACTAGAGCTTGACGAAAATAGAGGTGTTCGTGTAACTGTGGGGCGAGTTTTGGATACCGGTAGTTCACTTTGGTGGACACGGAAACTCTTTTACACTTTGCTTTCACTTGACTTCGGATAGCGAGAAGAAAGGCCGTTCTAGCTGACGATTGAATAAATACTGTGCTTAGTTTTTTAATTCCGTTTTGTTTCCCGTTTTACAGTTCATAGTGTGGGTATTACAATTCTATCTGTCAAATTGTACAACAGTAGGTAAGTATGTGTGATGTGTAAGGTAAGTATAAATTTCAGGTATAGGCAAATGAAATTACACAATTTAGGGTAAGTATGAAAATTATCAAATATTGTGAGGTAAGTGTAGTAGTTCATGTTTCATTCCATTTTAAAAACAAAAATATTAAGTGTGAGCCGTAACATCCCGGCCCCGGTTGAAGCGTAGCATTCAATCAACACGATCAGATGGACGTATTTCCTGGTCTTCATCGATAGGTAACAGGCAAAGTTCCGTCGTAGCACGTCGTCGAATACCGGCTTGTGTGCGGACATCCACCACTCGTACGATATTGTCCTCGTTTGGGAATACGGCAATGATGCGCCCAAGAGGCCATTGTTTTGGTGGAGTGTTGTCTTTCTTATGGAGGACCATTGACCCAATACGAAAAGGTGTCGGATTCTTCCGCCACTTAGCTGGCCGTTGATGCAAAAGGCTGATGTACTCCTTCGACCAGCGTTTCCAAAAATCGTGGATGGATCGCTGAGTCGCCTGGAAGTGAGAGAGTCGATTAACAGGAATGTTGGATTGATCTGGCTCAGGAAGACAAAAGGTTGGTTCTCCGATAAGAAAGTGCGCCGGCGTCAGCACAGAAAGGTCATCTGGATGAGTCGAAAGCGGAGTTAAAGGCCTGGAGTTCATGATGCATTCGGCTTGTGAAACCGCTGTACGCAAATCATCATGGAGATGATCCCATGATGCGGACAAGATGATGTTTAAAAGATTTCACCGCAGCCTCCCAGAGTCCACCCACATGCGGTGCTCTTGGTGGAATGAACTGGAACTCTATACCCTTTTCTAGGCACTCGTTGAGCCACCCGCTGGACTTCAGCTGTTCGATGAACTGCTGTCGGATCTCCTTTATTTCGCGATACGCGCCGACGAATGATGTGCTGTTATCGCAGTGTATTATACGTACACGACCGACACGACTCACGAAGCGTCTAAGCGAGTTGACGCACGCTGCAGCAGACATCCCGGCGACGATGTCCAGCACTACGGCCTTTATGACGAAACACACGTACACTGCGACCCAGACTTTTACCGAAGCGCCTCTTCCCGCTAATGGACGAACGAGAAACGGCCCACAGTAGTCCAACCCAGTGTGCTCGAAGACCTTCGCGGCAGTAATGCGAGCAGCTGGCAGTGGTGCCATATATTGGTTACTTATCTTTGGACGACAGCGGAAACACGTAATACAACGGTGAACTGTCCTTCGAGCGAGATCTCTGCCACGAACAGGCCAAAAACGCTGTTTGAGAATAGCAAGCAGTTGCGTAGGTCCTGCATGTAACGTTTGATGATGGACTGATTTCGCGATCAACTTCGTGAGATGATGTTTAGCAGGTAATACCATCGGAAATCGGCTGTCGTACGTGCCTGCTGATTTAGAGATACGGCCATGGACGCGCAGTAGACCAGTGTCGATGATCAAGTCGAGATCTTTGATCGATGATTTTGATGGAAATCCTTTAAGTGAACCTCCACCTCTGCCTTCAAGATACTTCAATTCCGCCTTGAAATCAGCGGCTTGAGTGATGCGCACTAAAGTTTTTAATGCTTTATCGTACTCGTGTACCGTAATCGACCCTTGACTGCGTTCTGATTTAGCGGATCTACAGTTTGCAATGAATCGCTGACAATACGCTGTGACTCTGAGGAGAGGGGCAAGTTCAGAATAGGCGTGAATCATTGAAGTGTCAGGTACATGCGAATGAAGGGCAACGGTAGTTTTGCGTTCCAGCATTTGTTGTTCCGTCAGAGACGGCGACGTAACGATAATTGATTCTGGCCAATCTTCCGATGACAGTAACAAAAACGATGGCCCATTCCACCACAGACTGTCCTGCAGTAGTTGCTGGGGTTCCACTCCTCGCGATATTCGATCTGCTGGGTTGTCCGTTGTAGAAACATGTCGCCACTTATAGTCTCTGGTTAGCCGTTGAATCTCTGCGATACGATTGGATACGAAAACCTTCCATTTTGAAGGTGGTGACCTGATCCAGTGAAGTACTATGGTTGAATCGGTCCAATACGTCATAGATCCACTGAATCCGATTGTTTGTAGTACACTATCAGCCACTTGACTACCAAGCACAGCAGCACAAAGTTCAAGACGGGGAATACTAAGGCCACCTGCTGGAGCTACTCGCGATTTGGCGATAAGTAAATTGCTTGTGATAGATTCACTGTTAGGCGATACAGCATAGATGCAGCAACCATATCCGCGCTCTGAAGCATCAGTAAAACAATGAAGATCCCACTTTACTTCTGTTGAACTAAGAACCCATCTGGGTACACGAAGATGTCCGATAGTGTCAATTGAAGCTCGAAAGGACAGCCACCATGACTGCAATTTATCCGGAAGCTCATCGTCCCAATTTAGATTTTAAAGCCATAATTGTTGGACAAACATCTTAGCACTGGCTACAACTGGTCCAATTAGACCCAGAGGATCAAAGAGCTGTGACATCTCAGAGAGCGCGATTCGTTTCGTAACCTTTTCGATTCTTGAAAACTGCGGAATCTTAAAGCCGAAAAGATCTTCCTCAGGAAACCATAGTAGTCCGAGAGTTTTGATCGCAGGCGATTGATCAAGCTCTACAGCACTAAGTGTCTCACGAAACCTTTCCGGAATATGTTCCAGAAGGGCAGGATTGTCTGATCCGGTGAGTAAATCATCTACATAAAAATCTCGTTTTACTACGGGTGTTGCTAGCGGAAAATCGTCCCCATCGTCCTCGGCAAGCTGATTCAGGGTTCTTGTTGCAAGAAAGGGAGCACACGAGGTACCATACGTAACCGTGTTCAGATAGTATGGTTTGATCGCCTCGGACTCTTTCTGACGCCATAGAATTTGTTGCAGTGGCCTATCTTCCGGATGAACTAGAATTTGTCGGTACATCTTTTCTATGTCCGCTGTCATTGCATAGCGATGCATGCGAAAATTGAGCACAGTAGCCAACAGAGTAGGCTGCACAGTAGGTCCGGTAAGTAGAACGTCGTTCAGCGAAAGATGATTGTTGCTCTTGCAAGATCCGTCGAAAACTATTCTGGTTTTTGTAGTAGACGAATCGGAACGAGAGATTGCATGATGAGGTAGGAAAAACTGGGGCACCGCGACGCGAGTCTGCACCTCCTCCATATGACCAAGTTGTCGATACTCTTCCATGAACTGCACGTAACTATTTCGAAGGTCGACGTCCGCTCGTAAACGTTTTTCAACCGCCGTAAGCCTTCGAGCTGCCGTAGCCCACGTGTCGCCGATGAGAGGGAGCATTTCTTGGCGAATGGGTAGACGAACCATGTACCTTCCTTCAGCATTGCGAATATGCCTGGTAGCGAAATGAGTTTCGCATTGTTGTTCCTCGGCTGAGTAAGTTTTATAATGATCAAAGTTCTCTACTTCCCAAAATCGTTTAACCTTGGCGTCAAGATCATCAAAAGTAGACACAAGGCATGTGACTGGCGTAGATGCTTCAGTAGGAACTTTACCTGCTATGATATATCCGAGACTGGTCTTCTGTAGAACTGGAAGATGTTCATTGAATTTAATTTGCTCTGCTTGCAAATTAAATTCAATGATGTTTACTGACTTCGTTGGTAGGCTGACGGTTAGCTTAGGTAGTACTAAACATTCCATGCAATGCTGCTGAGATTCAAATCTCGAAGAGAACTGCACTGAAACTTTGTAACGCACGTTCATGATGGCTTGGCCAATACCGCTTACTGGTACGTTGACTTTGCTGCGATGTAACGCAAGGCGTTGACATAGCGATTCGGAAATGAAGTTTGACTGAGACCCACGGTCTAGTAACACACGTGCGAATTGATCTTGTCCGAGATTGTCTCGAACTTTCACAAGAGCGGTGAAAAGAAACACTGTGTAATCGTTAACTGGAACTGGTATCACTGTTTGACACGTTGTGGAGGAAGGTGCGACGTTACCGGACGAAGCAAGGAAGGGCGCTAATACCGGCGGCGACGAAAACGAACGCGAATTACCGACCGAAGTGACGACGGTGTCACTTGACTGTATAACGGTAGGAGCAAGCGACATTTTATTGACAACCTCCGACTTCTGGAGCATCGGGATTACAGGTTGCATGTATTGTTGGGCATCTGTTACGAACAATGCCGGCGACGGGGGAAGGTGAAGCAGCGTGTGATGCTTTCTTTGACAATACTTGCAAGAGCCACTGTTGCAGTTTTTGGATTGGTGTGTGGACTTCAAACAGTTTATGCACAAATTACTTCGTTTGACTAACTCAAATCGCTGTTGAGGGGTTTGAGCTCGAAAAAATTCACACTGGAATAGGTAGTGTGTTTGTTTACAGGCGGCACACTTTTGTGTTGATTCTGAGGCAGCATGATTTGCCACAGCGAGATACCTTGGAGATTTGTTTTCCACAAAAGAAATGGCAGTTTGGGAGAGCTGGAGTGACTGCAATGTACGAGAATGCTCGTGTATGAACACTATCAAGTCTTCATACGAAGGACGTTTTGTTTCATCTCGCTGATTTTCCCACAACTTCTGTGCATTGCAATCCATTCTACTAAAAAGAAGTTCCACAAGCACCGAATCCCAATGCTGGGCTTTGGTCTCCAGAGAATCCAAGATTTTAACATGTTTTTCAAACTCGTCAGCTAAGTCTGACAATCCGCTAGCTGATTCCTTCCGAATGGGCGCGATCGAAAACAGCGCAGAAATATGTTGTTTTATTAGCAAATTCTTATTTTCGTAACGATCAGAAATCACTTTCCATGCCACAGCGTAACTGGTTGAGGCAATTGGAAGTGAAGATACAATTCGAGCAGCATCACCTTTCAAAGAGGCACGTAGGTAATGCAGCTTTTGAATATTCGAAAGCGAGGTGTTTTTTTTTTTTTTTATTCAATAATATAATATAATATTAAGGCACACTGCTTAAGCTCTAAGATGCCAAGGGTATTTACTAATCTTAATTATCGTCTAACTTAAAACTAGAGTAGTATCATTATGTAATATAGTATCTGGCGATCGGTAGTGGCCGGTGAATTGAATTTAGGATGAGATGATT
The DNA here is from genome assembly GCF_030247185.1 of Malaya genurostris. Taxonomy (NCBI): domain Eukaryota; kingdom Metazoa; phylum Arthropoda; class Insecta; order Diptera; family Culicidae; genus Malaya; species Malaya genurostris. The sequence continues at coordinate 49,950,175 of NC_080571.1, forward strand.
CCAGATGGCGATGGTAATTTTCTATGTTGGCCGCATTCTTCGGTCCGTGAGGGTCCGCGGGAAACACCCCCAGGCTACGAAGGCCCGGCGGGTGGCCCGCATGCTGGTCATTGACTGGAGCGGTCTTCCGGTGATGGTGATGTTACGGAAGAGAATGAAAAAAAGAAGTAAATATTGTGGGAAACGGGGTAAAAAAGGGGTGTGGGAACAAAATGTTTGAAAACGACAGAGATCTAATTAGTTGCCATCGAGATGGTGAAAAAACAGGGAAAGGGGAACGAAAAAGTTAGTGACAAAAAAAAAGATCTTGTTAATTCCAATGAAGATGGTGAACAGGGACGGGGATCGAGAGAATCGGGCGGATGTTAGTGTCGAACCTGTAGGTGGAGATTATATTTTCTGAGCGAGGAATAACACATTACACTTGTATATCAATGTGTTTGAGGTACTGGTATATGAGAAGCATATATGAACTATCCCGACTCGCCAACACATCCCGAACCGGAACCTCAGGCGGTCTACCTCGGGCCCTGAGGGATTCCAGTAGCTTCGACCTGGCGTCACGATACTCTACGCACGACCACACGACATGCTCGATGTCCTGATAACCGTCGCCACAGGTGCAGAGCCCGTTCTCCACGATCCCGATACGCCGGAGATGTGCGTTGAATGTATAGTGATTTGACATGAGCCGTGACATAACGCGAATGAAATCACGACTCATGTTCATCCCCTTGAACCAAGGTTTCGTCGATACCTTAGGGATAATGGAGTGTAGCCATCGTCCCAGTTCGTCATTCGTCCATGAAGTTTGCCAACTTTCGAGAGTTTTCTGACGAGAAATACTGAAAAATTCATTGAAGCAGATTGGTCTTTCATAAATATCACCTTCCAATGCGCCCACTTTAGCCAATAAGTCTGCCTTTTCATTGCCCGGAATGGAACAATGCGAAGGGACCCAGACTAACGATATTAAATAAGACCGTTCAGATAAAGTTCTCAAATGTTCCCGTATTTTCCCCAGGAAATATGGGGGATACTTTCCTGGCTTCATTGCCCGGAGAGCTTCTATTGAACTTAGACTGTCCGTGACAATGAAGTAATGGTCTTTGGGCATGGTTTCAATGATCTCGAGGGTGTACTGAATAGCAGCTAATTCTGCGACGTAAACTGAAGCCGGATCACTGAGTTTGTAAGAAGCGGTGATGTTTTGATTGAAGATGCCGAAGCCTGTGGACTCGTTGATGTTTGATCCGTCAGTGTAAAACACCTTTTCACAGTTGACTGTTCTAAATTTATTATAAAAAATATTTGGGGCCACTTGAGGGCGCACGTGATCCGGAATTCCACGAATTTCTTCTCTCATGGATGTGTCGAAAAACACAGTAGAATCAGAAGTATCCAAGAAATGAGCACGGTTGGAAACAAACGAAGAAGGATTAATATTCTGAGCCATGTAATCAAAATACAAGGACATAAAACGGGTTTGAGAGTTAAGCTCAACTAACCTTTCGAAGTTTTCAATCACCAGAGGATTCAAAATGTCGCATCGAATGAGCAAACGATATGAGAGATCCCAGAACCGGTTTTTCAGTGGAAGAACGCCTGCCAGCACTTCGAGGCTCATCGTATGAGTCGATTGCATGCAACCCAAGGCAATACGCAAACAACGATACTGAATTCTTTCCAGCTTGATGAAATGAGTGTTCGCCACTGATCGGAAGCAGAAGCATCCGTATTCCATCACGGACAATATCGTTGTTTGATACAACCTGATCAGGTCTCCTGGGTGGGCACCCCACCATGATCCGGTTATTGTACGAAGAAAGTTGATTCTCTGCTGGCATTTTTGTTTCAGATACCTAATGTGACATCCCCAGGTGCCTTTGGAGTCGAACCAGACCCCGAGATATTTAAATGTGAAGGCCTGAGCTATGGTTTCACCCCCTAGTTGAAGCTGTAATTGTGCTGGTTCTCGCTTCCTCGAAAATACAACCAGCTCAGTTTTCTCCGTAGAGAACTCGATACCCATTTGAAGAGCCCATGATGATAAGTTGTCGAGAGTATCTTGTAATGGTCCTTGGAGATCGGCAGCTTTGGGTCCTATAATAGACACAACGCTGTCGTCGGCAAGTTGTCTTAGCGTGCAAGATGTGTTGATACATTCATCGATATTACTTACGTAAAAATTGTATAAAAGGGGGCTTAAGCATGAGCCCTGAGGAAGACCCATGTAGCTGAATCGTATTGTCGACAAATCACCATGCGCAAAGTACATGTGTTTCTCAGACAATAGATTATGTAAAAAGTTGTTCAAAACTGGCGAAAGACCATGCTGATGCAACTTCTCAGATAGGATATTTATAGAAACTGAGTCAAAAGCCCCCTTAATGTCTAGGAAAACTGACGCCATTTGTTCTTTACGAGCAAATGCCATTTGAATTTCTGTTGAGAGCAACGCAAGAGAATCGTTCGTTCCTTTGCCCCTGCGGAAACCAAATTGTGTATCTGAAAGTAAACCATTAGTTTCGACCCAATTGTCTAGACGAAACAGAATCATTTTTTCGAACAATTTCCGGATACAGGAAAGCATAGCAATCGGCCGATACGAATTGTGATCGGAGGCTGGTTTCCCTGGTTTTTGGATGGCGATAACTCTGACTTGTCTCCAGTCGTGTGGGACAATATTACCCGTGAGGAACTTGTTGAATAAATTCAGCAAGCGCCTTTTGGCGGGGTCAGGCAGATTTTTCAACAAGTTGAATTTTATTCTGTCTAATCCCGGGGCTTTATTGTTACATGACAAAAGTGCAAGTGAAAGCTCTACCATCGAAAACGGTGATTCGTTTGTATTTGGTGTCGCGGCGCGGGTGATCTTCTGTTCCGAAACAGAGTCTGGGCATACTTTTTTAGCGAAATCGAATATCCAGCGGTTGGAGTATTCCTCGCTTTCATTCGTGGTGTTATGGTTGCGCATTCGTCGGGCTGTGTTCCAAAGAGTGCTCATAGATGTTTCTTTCGTTAAGCCGTCTATAAACCGACGCCAGTAACCGCGTTTCTTGGCTCTAATCAAGTTCTTAGTTTTAACGTCTAACGCCGCGTAATTCCGGTAATTATCAGGTGTTCCATTTTTTCTGAATTTTTTATACGCGGAGGCTCTCTCCGCGTTTAAATTTGTGCACTCTTTGTCCCACCACGGGTTGGGAGGACGGATGTTAGTTTTTGCGCCGGGTACACGTTTCGTCTGAGCTTGAATCGCAGTATCGAGAATCAAGCCAGCCAAAAACGTGTACTCTTCCTCCGGAGGAAGTTGTTGAGTTCTTTCAAGTTTCTCAGATATCGAGGTCGCATAGCTATTCCAATCAATATTTCGTGTGAGGTCATACGAAACATTGATTGTCTTCGATGGTTTTGAGCCGCTGGTGACTTGGTCTTGCTGGTGGTGCAGGAATCCGTGTCATTTCTCCCGTATTCAAGATTGTCATATTGAAGTTGTCGCAAATATCATGGATCATAGCTAATCTGTTATCGTCGTGAAGACAGCCCCATCCCGTACCGTGTGAGTTAAAGTCTCCCAAAACCAACGTCGGTGCGGGAAGGAGCTCAATGATATCACTGAGTCGCCGATGCCCAACCGAGGCTCTTGGGGGAATGTAGATGGAAGCAATACAAAGGTCCTTACCTTTGATTGTAACATGACATGCGACAACTTCAATACCTGGTATCGAGGGGAGGTTAATTCGATAAAAAGAATAGCACTTTTTGATCCCTAAAAGTACTCCTCCATAGGGAACATCTCGATCCAGGCGAATAATGTTAAAATCGTGGAAGTTTAAGGATATTTCAGAAGTTAGCCAAGTTTCGCACAATGCAAATGCGTCACATTTCAGATCATTTACTAGAAACTTAAAAGAATCTATTTTTGGGATGATACTTCTGCAATTCCACTGTAAAACAGTGATTAGATCCGTGACCTCGGTGGATGATTTAGCCATCGAAGGATACAATCGCTGAGAGAAGGGGCCAATTTGCAGTCAACTGCTTCAAATATGTTTTTACTGTTGGCATGAAAGCAATTAAAATGCTTCTAAGAGGGTCTGAAATATTGAAAGTTGTAAAAATCCAGTCCACAACATCAGAGAACTTGATAAGTCCAGCACCTAGTTGGTTCTCTGGTAGATTTTCTGGGACGCTTGGGGATTTTGTAGTCCCGGGAAGTCGTGGGAATTCCATCTCGGAATTGAGTTTTCCGAGACCAGGAGCTTTTTGCTTCGGTGTTGTGTCCCGATTCCCGTTAGCTGTAACTTTTCGAAGCCCTTCGGAAGACACCTTCGAACCCTTACTAGGTAGCTTATGAGAGGATTTATTTATTCTTTTCCTACAGCTATGAGGGACCGCCGAAGATGGACCTTCCAAAGGGTCGTCAGAATCGCTCTCGTCAGTTGACAAGTAGGCATATGGGTTCGTTGTCTGTTTAGGAGGGGTGGCACTTTTAAGCATCTCTGCGAAAGAACGCTTGGAGTGCTCCTTTAGGGAACGCTTCATTCGATCACCTCGCAGTTTGTAAGCGGGACAATCAGAGAGGTCATGCGGACCCTCCTTACAGTAGAGACACTTTTCAGCATCCTTACCGCAAGAGCCGTCCGCATGAGCTTCCCCACAGTTAGCACAACGTGGCTTATTGCTGCAATGGGTAGCTGTATGCCCCAGTTGTTTGCAATTAGTACAGTTCATTACTCGGGGTACGAATAGGCGAACAGGCAAACGAACCCGGTCCAAGAGGATGTAGTTGGGCAAAGCAGAACCGGCGAAGGTCACACGATAAGAGTCTGATTGGGGATAGGACTTTGTTCCATCCCCGGCGATCGATACTGAAGGCAATCGCTTGCAATCCAGTATCTTGACATTCTTAAGTGAGGGGTCTTTAAAACAACCCGCCCCGTACTTAAGAACGTCCTCGCAAGTCAAACTCGAATCGGTGACCACACCGTCGATTTCGACTTCACGAGCTGGCACGTAGACGCGGTACTCCCGCGTAAAAGGATCATTTTGAACGAGCTCATTAGCCTGTTTTGAACTGGTAAACAGGACCCTGAGCTTGTCTGGACGTATCTTATCAAAACTTTTTATAGTATTGTATCGCGAGGACAGGTCCCGCGATATTTTTAAAATATTTAATTTTTTTTCTTTCGATTTGGTCCGGAAATAGACCGCATAAGGACCGGCCGGTAGTGCGAGCCCATCCGGATAGCTCTTTATGCGAGACTTTTTATAGTCAAGGGAAGTCTCCATTTGATCATCGGGAACGGGGGGGTCAGAATTTACACTAGACATGTTGCGGAGCTACCTCCGCACAGAAATAAGTGAATCGGGGAGAAATAGAACAGTCGAATGCAGGAAGGAAAAAAAAACTAAATAATGATACTTAACTTAAATCCAACGGGGGCCACCAAGGCCTAGCCCTCGTCGATCGGCGTATCGCCGCTGCGATGGTGTGCAAAAAACCTCCGAGAGGAAAAAGCACACTCTTTTTTAATCCGCACAGTGATATCACGTACACCGCTGGGCCTGTTTTGATCGATCGAACAATCACCGGCTAACGGTACTGTTTCGATCGTCCGCTCACAACAATACACTGCTTCAGTATATAATGTGCATAAAACCTCTCACAGGAAAAAGCACTATTGTCTATTACACAATAGCAATCTAGTTTTGATCGTCCGGTCACTTTATCACACACGGCACTGGTTTTCAACGCTTTCGCAGTAAACACAAAGCACGTCCGTTCACTCGGAAGGTTGAAACGGCAATGAAAGCGAGGTGTTATCATGTATCATCGCTTTGAATAAATCGTGAAATCCGGCCCAATCTGCTGGATTACCATTAAATTCCGGAAGTTTTAGCTCCGGAAGACGAACACCGGACGACATCGGTGTCATTTCATGTACAGGAACAGGGGGTACCGTTGGGGGAGGAATTGCTCGTTTGCTTGACAAGGAACCTTTCAAGCGAAAGTATAATGTCTGAAACTCTGCTCGTGTCTCCGAAAAAATAGGATCACCACATCGAAGTTAATCCAACTCAGTTTCCACACTTTCAAGCTCTTCCATCAATTTATCCAGCCGCTCGAGACGAAAAGGAATTTCGGCTGTTTTTGTTTGATCAAAGTTATCATCAAAATCGCGAATAAGTTCAATAGATCCAACGACATAGGCACGCCTGGCATGCAAATGCTTCAACTTTTGCTCGAGTCCGATAAAAGAATAAAAGCTCACCCACCTGCTCGGTCTGTACTTAACCTCCAAATTCTATCGGCGTGGCCGGTTAGAACCGTACTTAACCTTCAAATCTCCCGACTAGCGATTGTGAGGGCGCTGGAAACTGGCCTTGCGCCGGTACTCTTGGAGCAAACGATGTCTAACTTTGAGTATGTTGCTGCTTTTGCTACAGCCAATAAACCCAACGTATCACTTGGTGAACATCCGACGAATAAAATGCTTTTCCAGCATGCACTAAGCAAACACGTTTTCAAGGGTAATCGCCTTGTTTCAAGAAAACCACTACGTTTTAACGCCGGGAAGTCCCGGGTTTCGGCACCATAAAATTGTTCGTGTAACTGTTGGGCGAGTTTTGGATACCGGTAGTTCACTTTGGTGGACACGGAAACCCTTTTACACTTTGCTTTCACTTGACTTCGGATAGCGAGAAGAAAGGCCGTTCTAGCTGACGATTGAATAAAGACTGTGCTTAGTTTTTTAATTCCGTTTTGTTTCCCGTTTTACAGTTCATAGTGTGGGTATTACAATTCTATCTGTCAAATTGTACAACAGTAGGTAAGTATGTGTGATGTGTAAGGTAAGTATAAATTTCAGGTATAGGCAAATGAAATTACACAATTTAGGGTAAGTATGAAAATTATCAAATATTGTGAGGTAAGTGTAGTAGTTCATGTTTCATTTCATTTTAAAAACAAAAATATTAAGTGTGGGCCGTAACAAGAGGTGATCCCAAAATTTTGGCGCCCTTGCATGAGAGTGGTAAAAATCAACGTGTTTTGTCGGTTACGTCACATATACCATCATATATCTGGTACCAAAAGTCACAACCATTTGATCTTCGAAATTGATCAATGGCCCGACAGTAGCTTTCAAACGAGCCCAAGTTTGTTAAAATCTGATCAGCCATCCCTGAGAAAATTGAGTGCGTTCAAATACAACGCTCTTTGTTGGTTACGTCACTTATACAATCATATCTCCGGAACCAAAGGTCACAGCCATTTGATCTTTGAACTTGATCAATGGCCCGACAGTAGCTTTCAAACTAGTCCAAGTTTGTTGAAATCGGATTCAGCCATCTCTGAGAAAATTAAACGCGTTCAAATATCTTCTAAAAGTGCACACACACACATACACACACAGACATTTTCCGATCTCGTCGAACTGAGTCGAATGGTATATAACACTATGGGTCTCCGAGGCTTCGTTTAAATGTCGGTTTTTCCAGCAATTCTAATACCTTTCTATAGAGAAAGGCAAAAACGCACATTGACTGTATTATTTCTTCGCCAATTGAGATCAATGTTATATCCCTTTCTTAAAAATACTTATTCTCCCTCCCTCTTGTGAATATGTTTGTGACCCCTCTTCCCTAAAATAACCTTATAATTTTCTTTTGATGTGAAAGTATTAGTCAAGAAGTATCGTTTCTCGTCGAATGAATTTTACATTGAAATTCCTTTTTCTTACTGAACTTACTACAACTCTCCTTCATGATTACCCTTATGATCACTTCTGAGTAGTGCAGAAAGTATCTGTGCTTGTCAAGAAGTATCATTTCACACCTTTGGTACTAGTGGTAAACTTGATGGAGATTCTTTAAGTTATTTCGTATTTATGCTGAAATTTACGTACACTCGCGTTCATAGGCAGATGAAGATTAGCTCTTTAAATTTTAAATGTCAAAATTGAATCAGATCTTTTGGAATTATTTTAAAAATTTTGCGTTTTTTTTCAAACTAACAAAAACAATACTTTCTAGCAGGACCTTGAACGTGCCTCTCTCTTGTTTAACAAAGAAATAGGAAATGAAAGTTGATTTTCAAGACCACCTCCTCATAGTCTTAATCCATTTTATGAGATTGTATAATATCAAGTACTATTGATTCACTTATCAACAGAGCGTCACATTGATTATTAATTAAAAAAGTTACATATTTATACAAAATGTGAAAGAGCACCTTCGAGCAGTGTTTCTATCTGATTTTCTTCTTTAACGTAGCTAGGAATCAATAATTTAAATCGATCGGAATAAAAAAAAAGTACCAATTTAAATTTGAAGCTTTATTCCAAATTCTGTTGATCCTTCTTCACCTGTATTGTTTCGCAAAACATCAACCCAATAAACTATCCTAGCTGTCGAACTGAACCATCATAAACAGAAACGATGCCATGGTGCCAACCATCTGAAATACGAAGCTCATTAAAGGAATGATCATACTTACATCGTTTGTTTCCCACGTTGTAGAACACCGATAAATCCACTTCGAATAACCAGGTTGTGATCCTGGGAGTGTTGTGCTTAATTTGTAGCATCAACGCTCGTATCTGCATGTGTGCGTGTGTGTGTGTGTGTGTGTCAATTAAGTAATGAATGCAAAGGATCCTGGAGGGATTAACGTTAATCCATGTGCAATCTCACCTTTACTGCCACCATTCCGGTTCCCTCCCGGGTGAGCGCCACTCCCAGAACGGACTGTACGTCCTTGGATGCCTGCTTTAACGAGTTGCAGACGACGAGAATCGCTATTATGATACCGCAGTATTCAAACCACCAGATGGTATGCATTCCGCAGCAGGCAATGTGCTCATCCTGACCTGTCCGAACCGCTCGATATGCAGCAAAAAGGGACAGGATGCCATATATCAACACAATGGTACAGTAGAATATCACCTGAAAGCGAGCAGTTGTTTAATTTGAAGAGTGGCACCGGAAACGACGTTTCCGGGTCACTGGGTTAGTGGAACGGATGTACCTCGACGTATAACAGTAAGCTTATTTTGTTCGATAATTGGTACAAATCATCGTAGATTTGTGCTACGGTTGATATTCGTGTCTGCAACATTTCCGGAGGATATTTGGGACGGGTAATTTGAACTGTAGAAAATTTGCTAATACCCAAATCTTGTCTGCAGTAGGAGAGAGGATAATAAATTTTGTGGAAATTTTTCAAAAATTGAAATCATATTTCAGTTACCTCAGCACTTTCTCCAGAAACCAAATTCTCCGCAGCAGCACCAGTGCCATGACGAATGCATTCGTGGCCAGAACCGAGGCCACGTAGCTTATGTAAATCTTTCCGCCGTAGAACATCAGAGTACTCCAAAAGTTCCCCAGCAGTACCAACGCGCACACACTGGCCACGGTAACGACGATCAGGTAGAAAACGGTGCAAAGTACCAACACTCGGTTCTCGTAACCGTGGTCCACCGGAATTCCCAGTGCACTAATTCGCAAATCGATCCACCGCAGGCGACTCAAAATAGTCGCCAGGAGAGTTCTTTTGGTCAGCCGAAATATCGATGCGACCGGCAGCGAAACGTAACCAACTTCCAGCATCGTCTGGAAGCAGCTATCCAGGAGGGCAGAACCACTGCTGAGGTACGGTGCGTTGACATTCCGGTAGGCGAAATAGGCGTAGATGGGCAAATTCATCGCAAACAGTGTCAGTCCGGAGCGTGTCCAGGCTGAAACCATTCGACCGTTCTCGTTCGAACCGGACAACCGAAAGGTGTAGGCACCGAAACCGACTGCTTTGTTGAAGAGGAATAGCGACCGGAAACTTTCCATTTTGCGTCACGCGTCACCGGGGGTAGCAGCAGATTGAAAAGTGCTCCGAATGTTGTGTAAAATGGCTTATATAATGCATTTTCGGGTTCCCTAGTGATTCTGGTCGAGAACAGGGAAGCAATTTAAAATTCTGATGAGGCCACACAGGAACGGTAGTAGTGATGGTCAGCGTTGGATAAATCCAATGGAAAGAGACGGACAATAATTTCGTGCCGTAATAAAGTTTAATCGTATCCAAATTTTCCTTCAAAATTTATGCTTGGGAACGTTATCAAAAATACACGGCAAAATGAATTAAAATAGTTCAGTTAGGCTCGTCAATTAGATGAATTCAAAGCAGGGAAATTTACCATTTTGATGTTGATTTGAACATCTGCGAAAGAGTCTATCGAGCACTTTATTAAATTAGCCCGTTCGTCCTTTGATTGATGTCATATTAATGTACCTATATCAATGAAATTATAAACAAATAGACAACTGGGGTGATTTGATTATTTGATAAATTGGTATGATTAATTCCGTCCTTCATTGGAGTGAAATGACTTTCTTTTTTACAGTTGGTGTGTGTGTGTGACAAAACCCATTATTAGGCCCCTAATTTGGTTATCAAACACAATGAACAAAGTGATATTAGGAACCTCTAACTCTGCCATTAGAGTTATTCAACTCCGCTCTATTTCTATAGGATTGGTTTAAATGATGGAGTATGGTGAGGAAAAAAATGATCTTTTTAATGATTCGCGTGAAAGACATGGTATTAAATTGAATTCAAAATTTCGATGTCAGTCATCAATATTCAAACAATAAAATTGTTTCTAGTGATGCTGCGAATTCTCGAAATTATTTCAATATTTCAATTTCTAAACGAAGTTCACCGGCTACTCTAGGTCTAGTGTTTCGAACATATTCGCAAAGTATTCACTATTTTATCATAAAAATAACTAGCGAACCTCTGTCCAATTCGTAGTCCAGTAATGTTAGTGTGGACGTAAATGTTATGAAAATGCTCTATGACAGTGATTCCCAACTTTTTCATATCACGGACAACAGATTGGAAATAGTTGCTCTACAAAAAACATTTTTTCAGCATTATTGTTTTCATTTTTGGGAAAAATATATCAACACTCCAAATATCAAATCTGAAAAAAAAGATGAAACGGTAACTTCGAGCTGTCATAGCTCAGCTGTTTTTCAACGAATCTCAATAAATTTTACACCCTCGAATTTTGTGAAGTTCGTAGATTGATTCAATAACTTTGCAGAAGACAATTGGTAAAGGAAAACCAATGAATACTTGATTTTTCTCGTTCTAGGTTTTTTTTCACGCGCCCAATATGCCCTATCTGCTTTCCTAATTTATTTTTTTCGATATAAACTTCGCATAGAAAATATTGAACACTTCAACTTTAGCGAGTCATAACTTTGTTGTTAGTCAACCGATTTTCGAAATTTGTTCTCAATTGGAAAGGTGTTACTTCCAGAAACTGCACTGAAAAAACCCGAAAAATAGGGTTGTCTACCCAAAGTTATAATGAAAACTGTAGATAGATGACCTCAGAAAAGGTGAGACTTTTTACAATGTTCGGAAATATCTCGAAATTCAATGCAATGACCTATATATTTTTACACATCATTAGATTGCTAGTGATACCAGCTACAATTTTTGACCAACTACCATTCTTGTACTATCAAAACAAAACCTTAAAAAATCGATAAATTTATAAATATATATGAATTTTTATTTTTTTTCACAGGTTTGTATATGACGTAAAAATTAAAGCGATGACATGAGCAATTTTCTGCTCCAGAATATTGGAATCATTACCAGAAATATTGTATTGATGAACAAAATTATATATCCGTTCAAAGAATCTCAAGAAATTTGGCACAAATACAGAGAATTTCTATTATTGGAAAAATATTGCCACACAAAATCAAATCAAACTTTTTAAATTTTATGACATATATTTTTTTATTATTTTAGTTGGAAATTTATTATGAACAAAATTTACATTTTTCGGTTTTTTTAACGATATCAAACCAGCTAAGTTATGAGAGGGGAAAGAATATGAAATTATAGAGCCATAGTACTCAAGGAAGAGCAAGGATGTGAAGATAAAGTGCGGAAAAGTGAGACGTGACAAGACAACTTAAATTTAAACGACCCTTATCACGTCTCACTTTTCCGCACTTTATCTTCACATCCTTGCTCTTCCTTGAGTACTATGGCTCTATAATTTCATATTCTTTCCCCTCTCATAATCTCTAGCAAATTTGATATCGTTAAAAAAAACGAAAAAAGTAAAAATTACTGACTGACCAGAAGTCATAAATAAAAAAGTAAAAAGTACAAAATTTACAAAAAACTGAAACTTGGATTTCACTGACAATCTTGAAAATTTTGGTAAATATACCTAAACTCAAAAAAAAACGAAAACTAATTCAGGTGCATACTCGGGAAGATGAAGTTCACTCACGTTGGTTGTTACTCTATTTGATAATGCTATTACAGAGAATATCTGTCTTTAAAAGCAATCGTTTGAACACCTCCTCCAGGTTCACTAAACGATTGAATTTCCCTATACTTGTGTATTGATTAATTTCGACTTTCTTGCGCTCGAACTTTTTTTGAAAAATTTCTCGAATTTTTTTTTGAAAAATTTCGATTCTCTGGGACTTTGAATTTTAAGGTTTCCGATATCGAACGTCGTTATCTCGACGTTTCACGCAATTCTAAGACATTTGACATAAAAAATAAATTTCCGATTTCGGTGATTTTTATTTTCAAAAAAACATTTTTTTTAGATGACACTAGATCTTACGTTCCAGCCTATTTAAAATATATATATTAAAATATATCAGATATTTAAAATTGAAAAAAGGCGGGTGGGTAATGTCAGAGACATAACTGGATGTCGTGAATACGAAAAAACTGACACGCACCTATCATTTTTCCGAATATCAGTTAGTTGAATGATTGTATGAATTGTGCAAGCTTTCTCCTTTTTACCTTTTTTATATATATATAAAAAATAGGTACAGAATTCGCTCAAACTTTTGTAAAATTTTCCGAGGCCCGGAGGGCCGAATGTCATATACTAATCGATTCAGCTCGACGAACTGAGCAAATGTCCGTGTGTGAGTATGTCTGTATGTGTGTTGTCAACTAAGAGGTCGAGATCTCAGAGATGGCTGGACCGATTTTGATCAAACTAGTCGCAAATGAAAGGTATTCCCGTGACCCAGAACGCTATTGAAGGTTTACTTTTTGAGTTCTACGAAGTTTTATTTCAAAATTTTCAGTTTTTTGACAGTATCTGTCACATTTGACCTTGAAAACAGAATATGTTTTCAGACTTAGATTTCGCACGGTAATAGCTTTCCAAAAAGCCATAGATTGTTAAAATCCTTCCATTTTAACGGAGATATAGATATTTTTGGGTAATCGACTTTTCGGTTGATTCCAGTAGTAGGAGTTTTACGCGTTTGATGACAAAGCGCCGTTTTGGAGCCAAATTAAACACGATTTTTTATAATTTTATAAAATTGTTTCTAAATACCAAAATGACTGTGTACAGCATTTTTTTTCATGACATTTTGCCTCGGACCGATTTTAGCACGGTTCGTTTTTGGCAACATAATCGTTCGAGTATGACATGTAAATGATGATGATGGCAGCATTTTCAAGTTGAAAGTAATTCCATAATTATTTTGATTGAAACTACTTACACTAATAAATGCTGGAACATAACTAAAATATACCATTCCACTCAGTTCGTCGAGATCAGCAAATGCGTGTGTGACAAATAATTTTCTCGGAGATGGCTAAACCGTTTTCTACAAACTCAGATTGATATGACAAGTCGTATGCTCCCAAACAAGGTTCCTGAATTAAGTTTGGATCCGACTTCTGATTGCGGAACTACAGGATGATATGTAAAACGAAATTAAAATAATGCAACTCATCTTTTTCGTAGATGGCTAAGCCGATCTAAGAACTATCTATGATTCAAATGAGAGGTTTTAAAATCCTATAAAACATCTTACTTTTTAGTCAGATCCTACTTCCGGTTTAGGAGATACAGGGTGATTAGTATAAAAATGTCAATTTCACATGAATTAATCAGGTTTATCGGGTTAGCAGATTTGGATAGTCGATTACCAAATAAATTTATTTCAGTTTAAGCGGTATTCAGTTATCGATTCGGAAGGTACTCAAAATTTAATTCGCACTACAATTTCTCAAAGATGTCTACACACTCCTCAGGTGAATTTAACTGATTTCGGCTAGACCGATTTTAGAATTCCGGTTCCAGTATCGAATTGTTTCTCAAACCTCAATCATTTTCTTAAAAAGGTCAAATCGAACTTCAAAAACAAAAATTCAAATCAAAGGACTTAAGGTCCCATACAAAATTGGTGAATTTTATCCGATCCTTGAGTTACAGACGATGAGTTTTTTAAATTCATACCGATATAGAAGATGTAAATTGTTTAGCGTACGAATCATTTTGAATTATGGTAGTTCCTGAATACCGGCTCTGGAAGTACCATAAATAATGACGAAAAACTCTGAAGTGGAACTTACTTCGACATCTTATGGAATGTTCAATCGATTGTCACACGTTAAGATTGAAATTCGATACGATTTGCAGTTCCGACATAACAGGGTAATGAGTGATTAAAATCTCAATTTGCCGTTTAAAACGACGATAATTAAAATAATGTCATGAGAACACTGCAAAAGACGCGAATATAATTTTCGGGCCCTTGTTGCTGCTCGCTTCTACTGTTCTACACTTTGTGTCGAGATTTTCTGCTTCTTGTATGTCTTCAGGTGATTTCACCTCTTGATACGCTGGATCATTCCGACACTTGTTCCTGCTTTTTTGGCCAAATCACGTATTGACATTGATTTGTTCTTCATGATTAGAGACACAACTTTCTGGTCCAGTTTCGGGTTGGAAGAACCGGCTTTTCTGCCTCTTCCTGGTAGTTCATCCAAAGAATAGTGTTCCCCAAACTTATTAATGATGGTTTTAACACTGGCATGATGAATTCCAAACCGCTTCGCTAATTTTCACATAGTAATACCCTTCTCACTTAGCCATGTGTCCATTTTAATTTTCACTCCCTTCTCAATACGCGACATTTTGTAAACGCGGAATTTCAACCGCACAAACAAGTACAGACAGCCAAACGCACAGCATGCTGTGATCTGAGCATAAAAAACCATCACAAGTACATACGTACAACACAATTGTATGTGGATAGCTTATTTTCGATACACTCCTCAAAAGAAATTCTCTGTATTTGTGCCAAATTTCTTGAGATTCTTTGAACGGATATATAATTTTGTTCATCAATACATTATTTCTGGTAATGATTCAATATTCTGGAGCAGAAAAATGTACATGTCATCGCTTTAATTTTTGAGTTATATACAAAACCTATGAAAAAAAAATGAAAAATTCATATGTATTTATAAATTCATCGATTTTTTAAGGTTTTCTTTTAGTACTGCAATAATGGTATTAGGACAAAAATTGTAGCTGGTATCACTAGCAATCGAATGACGTGTAAAAATATATAGGTTTTGAATTTCGAGATATTTTCGAACATTGTAAAAAGTCTCACCTTCTTTGAGGTCATCTATCTACAGTTTTCATTATAACTTTGAGTAGACAACCCTATTTTTCGGGTTTTTTCAGTGCATCCTATTTCTGGAAGTAATACCTTTCCAATTGAGAACAAATTTCGAAAATCGGTTGAATAACAACAAAGTTATGATTCGGTAAAGTTGAACTTCTCAATATTCTATATGCAACGCTGATGCCAACAAAAAACCTGGAACAGGAAAAATCAAATTTTCATATATTTCCTTTACCAATAGTCTCCTACAAAGTTTTTGAATCAATTTACGAACTTCACAAATTCGAAGGTGTAAAATTTATTGAGATTCGTTGAAAAACAGCTGAGCTATGACAACTCGTAGTTAACGTTCCAATTTTTTAGTGTTTTGTTTTACAATGTATTTCATATTAATAACTAATTTCCTAATATATTTGTTCTTTCTTTCCAACCTAGCGTAGTAAATAAATTGTGAATCCCTTAAAAGGAATTTTTTTTTCCACTGGGACTCCACTTCATGTAAATAATAAATTGCACATCAAAGCATGAATAAATAGAATCTCAGCTGACTTTGTATCAAAATTAAATTTGTATTTCTAGTATTATTATTGCCAGTGTAAATTTGTTTCTTATTTTCCGCTGAGACTAGTTGCGTCCACTACCAGGGGGCTTGAAGCTTTTTGATGTGGGGGAGTATGGTGGGCTAAAAAGAAGGTAGTCATTTTTGTCAGTTTTTGTTTTCAAACCCTCAGGGAATAAATAAAGCTTGTTTATTCAACCTTCGTTCTTAGGATAAAAGCATTCAGTTTGAACTTGTGAAATACTAGCGCCATCTTTCTATCACATTTCCATCAATTTCTTTAAATCCATGACGTTTTTGAAGACCTTCCTTGATTTTTTTCGGTACGAAAACAACAACGTTGGTTTCGTACCACTCCATCGCCAGTTTCGTGTAATGGCACGATGCCAGATCCACCCAAAGCAGCGTGTCACCGTCGTGAGACCGAAGGACCGACATCAAGCGATCTAATGTCGTTTGCACTTTCGAGCAGAAGTGCAATTTTATGACGATGTTTCATTGTCAGTTATGCTCGAAAATGCAAAACCAGAGCAATCCACGCCACCAGTGTTTTTCATTAAAACACTGAAACGTCCTTCCATTGGAGCATGTGTTAGTTACCTTCAATCGACACAACACGGATCCGACATTCAAAAGGAAATTGTTCAATTACCCGCTAACTCACGGCTGTGGCCCCCATAAATCGTGCGAACGTTTGCCTTTGCCGCTGGTGCGATGGGTGAATTGTGTCCTGCGCGTGTTCTCAGTTTGTTTTCCATCTAATTACCCCCGGGCACCGTAATGGAATGCTGTTGGTGTTTTGATATGGACATTAATTAAAACGATTGATTCCATCACGCATCGATGGTGAATAATTTATGTACTCATCAGTTTGGAGGCAGTCACGCGCTAACCCTTTGTGGATTAGTTTCGAGCGACTTACTTCCCCGGGCACACAACATCTGTTATGACGCGGTCCATCGTCGGAAGATTATCCGGATTTTTCCTTCGCAGCGAATCCATTTACGATGTGTTCCTGGTAAATCACGCCATTTCGAAACTATTCGGATTGACCATTTACAGTGTCGTTCGAGAAACGGATAAATACCGCATCAAAGTGACTCTCTCGGATGTGTTGGGCCTGCTGTGGTTGCTGTTTATGCAAGGATTCATGTTCTACGTTGCGCTCGTCATCCTGAATCGATTTCAATCCACAGGATCGGAAATCATGGACAATGGAATGAAGTACAGTTTTTTGTTTTTCAGCAACTATGTACTGCTGTCTTCGATTGAGAACTATTGGCGTTATGGACATATTTTGATGATTTGGAGAAAATTCGATGAATTTGATGCTCGGGTTGGAGTTTGCTGTTTCAACTTTTGAACTATCATTAAGTTTACTTTCTTTTCTTCATAGGCACGAAAAATGAATGCATCAATCGATCACAGTAGCGAGAAGCAACACTTTTTCCGAGCCTTCGCTTTCCTATTCCTGGCTCTGATAACCGTACAGGTGTCCGGATATATCACTTTGTCATATGTGTATCCGCTTCGAATTAGACTATTTGTGACAACATCGTTCCTGTTTTTCAGTGTACCGTACACCATAATCCATCAGAACGTTTATATCATTTGTCAGTCGGTATGCAACCGGTTGAACCACGTCAATCGGGCTTTCGGTGTGCACTTTGTCCCACAGAAGAAAGCAAATCAGTTGCTTATGAACGAACTTCCTGCACCACGTGGCCTTTGGGACAAAGCCATAGTTCTAGATCAACTGACAACGTTGTGGACCCAGATTACCGAACTAACCCAGATGGTGAGCCACGTATTCGTGGCACAAATCATCGCCATTACTGTGACAAGCACTATGATGATCACGTTCAGTTTGTTCACCTTCTATCGGGCTCAACTCGGAGAAGACTACCATCTTGAACTAATTTCGCTGACATATTTGAAAGCAAGTGCTTTTTACGTACTAATATTGGCAGTGTTGATTGAAAAGTTTGACGCCATTAAGCGAGAGGTTGGCACAATTAGTTAGATCGATCGGTTTTCCCATTGAAATAGCAGGTTTCCTTTACAGGCTAAACAAACTGCCGTCTTAGTTCATAAAGCACTACGGGAAGACGACAACAAACATCTTCGAGAGGAATTGATCGCTTTTTCCTTGCTACTCAATCACAGACCAGTTAGGATTACGTGTGCCCTCTTCGACTGTGACTGGACTATGGGAGTTTCGGTAGCTGAAATGTTATTTCACTTGCAATAAATAGTAACTCACTGCTATTCACAGATCATTGGGACGATAAGCTCCTATTTGGTAATTCTGATCCAATTTGATGTCATCATTTTGCCTGTTCCAGTGGATGCTAAGATCGTTGTTTAGAGGTGACGGCTTATAGCTGCAACGATCGGTTGGACGCAGTAATTGATTAGATCATTAAAGATCCAGAAAGAATAGATTTGCGGTATGAATTAATCATTGTTGTACCATAATTACAAAAGTTTGTTTTTCTTACATTTTTCAATGACACTTGATAGCCCATTCTAGCCACGATCAATTGCATGAGTAAAAATTTGTTAAATTTTGAGTACAACTAGTTCAGAGTGTAACGTCCTAGTCAATTTGATATCTATTTATTTATTTATTTAATTTATTTCTCGAAGCAAATGTGGACTACATATAAGTAATTTACAATGTTTACTTATAGTTCACCTTATTCGCACAATAAAGTTGGGTTTTAATTTGATTTTTTGACATAGTTCCATTTTGTCTTTCTAAACATAATTCCCGTGTTCGTAATTGACGGTTACAAACATTCATTGAGAAACAATGTTTACATAAAATGAAACATTGAAAGATTACGACGTTCTTTAAGTTTCAACATTTCAAAATAGGCCTGACATATGTTCTGTATAGAAATTTATTTGTATATTGGTCCCTAAAGTTACTACTGCAACCTTTAATAAAGCCCAGCTTATTACTTGCTTTATTGATTATGGTATTGTAGTGCTCCACAAAAGTGAGCTTGGTGTCTAAAGACTGTCCCAGAAAGTATGGACGCAACCAAAAACCTCTGCCGCTTCGCAATGGTTCAGAATCTGTCAATTTTTATGGCTGCGTCCTGTTGTTTACATACTTCTCTAACCACTTGTGCAGTTGTTTATTCGTTTTCATTAGTTTGTTTCGAAATACGTGGACTTTCACTGAGAAAGATAGCAAAAATGAAAGGAGTAAGTGAAAAAGGCATGCGAAATGCAATCAGGAAGTTCGGTGAGGATAACACCTTTGAGGATAAACCGAAAACGGGTCGAAAAAAAAGGTCCTGCTAACCCTCAGTTGGATAAACGTATACTGAAGGCGTTCGAGCAAAAGAAGGAGGTTTCAGTTCGGGATGTGGCCAAAAAAATGGGCACTTCGAAGTCAAATGTTCTTCGTGCTAAAGAACGTTTGAATCTTCGAACCTACAAGAAGCAGAAACAACCAAAACGTAGTCCAAAACAAGAAGCATCGATCAGGCCGAGGGTTCGAAAGCTGTACAATACGATTCTTGCTGGAAATTTGAACTGCATAATCATGGACGACGAAACCTACGTGAAACTCGATTACAAATCCTTGCCGGGACCACAATATTAAACGGTGCGAGAATGGCAAGTATTAAACCAGTCCGAGACATCGATTGAAGTCGAAAATTTGGTAAGAAAGCTATGGTCTGGCAAGCAATTTGTAGCTGCGGAAAAATTTCGAAATCCTTCATCACCACTGATTCAATGAACAGCGAAATATACATCATGGAATGTTTACAAAAACGACTTCTACCCATGACTCGAAGCCACAAGGATCCTGTTGTCTTCGGGCCAGATCTTGCTTCTTGCCACTACTCGAAATCAACGGTAGAATGGTATACTAACAAAAATGTCCCAAAAGGCATGAATCCACCAAATTGCCACAACTTAGACCAATTGAGGAATTTTGGGCATTAACGAAGGCACACCTTAGGAAACATGTCTCGGCAGCCGAAACCATTCAACAATTCGAAAAAGATTGGAAAAAAGTGTCAAAACTTGTCGCCAAGAAGTCTGTACGGAATTTAATGAGGAACGTTCGCAAGAAGATGTGCCAGCTAGTCTACAATGGCTAAGTAGCAAATGTTGAGAATAATATTCTGTTTTTGTAGTCTAATATTATCAGTATATCGAAAAAAATTTGAATATCGAACACTTGTGAATTATTTACAACGAAATCAAAGTGCGTCCATACTTTGTGGGACAGTCTCTAAGACAACGCCTAGATCTCGTATACTTTTACATATTTTTAGAGGTTGGTTTTTTGAATGTATGTCTATATATAAAATTTCAATTTTTCTACTGAATGTTATTGAGTTACATTTTGTAACAACACGATGATGAATGTCAAAATTAATCAATTGTAGAGGTAACCAAGTGATAGCAGCGTATTCTAGGGAGTGTATCGATAAGTAGTTAGCAACATTCAAACAGTTATTACTCTGAAATGGCTTAATTTTTTGCAACGTGTTTTGTGGTGACATGTTTGTTTACATGTCAATAACAGCTACGCAATCGATTGGTTTCGGTACGGTTTATCGTTTCAATGATGAGTCGAATTGATCCGGAAACGCGAAAGAAAATTCTGCACACTTGGTGCTCAGAAAGTGGTGTCACGTACAACGAAATTGCAAAACGGGTGAAAGTGCACCACACCAGTGTCAAAAATATTATCGAGAAGTTCGGTAAGACCCTTTCCATGAAGGATTTGTCCCGATCCGGTACGAAAACGGGTCCCAGCCAGCCCGGCCGGGACTTAAAAGTGGTGGGGTACATCAGGAAAAACCCATCGGCGTCGACGCGGGATTTGGCCAAGCAGTTCAACACCAGCATCGGGATGATTCGACGGATCAAAGTTTGGAACTCCCTGAAAACGTACAAGAAACAGAAGGTGCCGAAAATGTCCCTGGTACAGTATAAAGACGGATGCATCCTGATCGACGACGAAACCTACGCCAAGGAAGACTCTCGAGCGCTGCCCGGACCGCAATATTATACGGAATCGGTGTACCAGGACCTGGACGACGCTGACACCACGGTGGCGATGCAAAAGTTTGGACAGAAGGTGTTGGTCTGGCAAGCAATTTGTACCTGTGGTTTGCGGTCGTCGACACGAAGGGCACAATTAACGCCAAGGTGTACGAGGAAGAATGTTTGAAGAAGAGAATGCTGCCACCGTACAGAAAGCATAAGGCTCCTCCTCTCTTCTGGCTGGATTTGGCTTCAGCCCACTACGCCAACTCCGTTCTACAGTGGTTATCAAAAAATAATTTACAATTCGTGGAAAAGGACATCAACCCACCGAACTACCCGGATCTTCGGTCAATTGAAAGGTATTGGCCAGGCGCGTAGCCAGAGAAAATTTTCGGGGGGGGTTTTAGAACATGGTGATAAATCAACACATGTACAATTTATATCACAATGTTTCCCATGGGTTATAATTTTTTGTTTCGGGGGGGGTTTGAACCCCTAAAACCCCCCCCCCCCCTGTATACGCGCCTGGTATTGGCAATTGTCAAGCGGCACTTTCGGAAGGAAGGTACAGTGTCCCAAAATATGCAGGAGTTCAAAAAAAACAGGCCAGCTGCCACCAGGAAAGTCACAAAAGTAACTGTGCAGAATTTAATGAATAATGTCCAATCCAAAGTGCGAGCGTTTCACAGAAACTAGGATTTTCTTCAATATAATCAGCGAAATGCATAAAAATGTAATTTTTCTACAATATTTCGAAAACTGATGTCAAAATATGTTTTTTTTCCACTTTTTAATTCAATAATCAATGTTGCTAACTACTCCTTAATAGAGCTTGAAGTGATGCACATACATTAAAGTAAAGATTAGTTACATTAAACAGCTGCTGTTCTACAACAATATATTCTAAGCTTGAAATAATTCCTTCTTAATTTGCTAATATAGGAGGCTAGGTACGACAAATTTGTAGTTTATTTTTATTGAAGCTATGAAGTTCGAAGATATCTGATTCTTCTCGAAATTTCAGTACGAGACATTGCAATGGCCTGGTCTGAAATGTATCGACGATCTTCGGTATGCAATAGTCATTTTAATAATAATAATGATAATAATAATAATAATAATAATAATAATAATAATAATAATACTAATAATAATAATAATAATAATAATAATAATAATAATAATAATAATAATAATAATAATAATAATAATAATAATAATAATAGTAATAAACATAATAATAATAATAATATTAATAATAATACAGATTAATCTGTATATATGGCAACCCTGTTTCGCATGGCATATTCTCACACGACCCCATACTAGTATAAAGATGTATTCATCACTTTCGCTTTCGCATTGCCGCTCGTAACTGAATGTATTAGTGACGGTGCAAATTATTTTGATTTCCATCTTGATGAATCTTTTGGTATTAAATATTGAAAGTAAAATTAACTCTTAATGATTATCTGTGACACTAAAAAGTGCCTTGAATTGTCACAATCAACAAGATCTGCATTTAGATCTAAGATGGTTCTCTTGTGTGCCTTGTTTTGGCAACAGTTGCTCAGAAAATGGTAGGACAAAATTCAACTAGTGCTTTAGGATGATCTTTAGCACTGAAAAGTGCTTTGAATGGGCCTTGCTGGACTTTTTGGTTGCCTTTCTACCGGTTTTCGGTGCCATAGTGCTGACGACGGTGTCTCGTACGTTCAGAGTAGCTGCTTTAACATAAATTACGCTTTTTCTCACATCACATTTCATTTTATACCTGCTACTGGTAGCGGTGTACGGACAGCCCCTTTGCCAATATTCCTTTTCCTATTCGCAGAACGGGAAACAGTGAGACGACAGGTCCTCGATGTTGCTTTCGTGTGTGTCTTGTTTCGGGAACAGTTGCTCAGCAAATGGTAGGAATTTTTTTGCATAAATATCTGTTTATTAATCTTATTTTTGTGTATTACATCAACATTTTACAGTACAAGTGTTTTGATCCTTTGGCCTTTCATCTTTGTTGTTCATACGATTCGTTATTAATAATAGGTGTTTTAGTTACTCTTGTTTTACAGGCCCTTATTACCGGTATTACTACACGGTGAAAATCGAGTTAAGTGAATTTAGGTCCTTATTATGGAAGCCGCTTCAGAGACAAAAGTAATACCTTGGATGAACTTGATGTCATTATGAACATCACGCCACCAACATTTTGTCGAAAAAATTAGTTTTTCCACTACAGTGATCGCTTCACTATGCGTGATACTGGTAATAGGTAAAATCAAGTGAAGTGACATGTAAGTGAAGTGAATGTGAAAGTGGAAGTGAGAACGGTAATAAGGGCCACATACTAATGTTTAATCATAATATTTATTTTAATTATTAATAAAATATCTACCTACTTATAACTATCCCTAACCTAATACGAACAAATTTTGAATTATTTATATTACAGAGATTGAGCACCTCTCTTCAAAATACGTTCAGTATTGTTCGAATTTTTGTTCTAGAATATCCAGGGAGGCCATCTCATGTACTTCACTGTTCCTTGTCCAAGGGGGTAAATTTAGAATCAGCGTTAAGATCTTACTTTGAATGCGCTGAAGCCTAAGTTTGGGTGTTCGTGCACGGCCCCGCCAAACAGGGACTTCGTATTCAATTGAATGTTAGGAAAAATGAACCACTCAACTTTTATATGGATGCTCTTGTATAGAAGCAGACATCTCGCGTTCTGATTGGCTGGTGCTGTCATAGGTTAAATCAAACAGATTTTTCATTAGTGTACTACACGTTCAAGTTGAAATTTTTCGATTCTATTGGTAGTTAGATTATATAAATCCTTCCACAGATTACTGAGCTATGAGCTTTCAAAATACGAGAAAGGCAAACGCGTCTTATGAAGTATCCTCTTTGATACTCGTTTATACCAAGCATTTCAGAAAAGTTTAATTTTGAACTATTTGAGATTATGTCACACAACTGAAAATTTTATCATAAAATTGTGATCATATTTCCGATGGCATGTGGCAAGAATTATGTTGATTCATTAGATACAATAGGAGACATTCACGATCAAAAACTTATCACTCTCTCAGAGGGTAAATTTTGAAAAGGCCCCCCATAGTAAAGTAAGTCGTATTCACGACAAAAATTGGTAACTTTTGAGAAAAGCAAAAGGCGCATAATGCCTCGAAAGTTCGTTTTACCCCATCTTCCCCTATACATAACAGAAACCAATTTCATTATTTATTCCCTTATGAAAGTATTACAAGCCATTTTAAAATCTTGAACTTTTGATTCAGTGTCTTCACGATTCGTACCAGGATAACTAGGGTTTCTGAAACTCCCTTCTGAGGCATAGCTTTGTACTAAAAATGCTTGATTAGTTGGTTGATGTTGCGAGTTGAGCATTGTCCTTCGTGGCAACTTTTATCATATCATCAAACTGAAACAGTATCACAAGATAGGTTCCGATCGTTCCCATGATCTGAAAAAAGTATAATCAATTACAAGATCAAGCACAGCGGCACCGAATCCCAAATCAATACCGAAAGTAACACCTGAAGGCTTCCGTCGAAAGTTTTGAACCGAGCTACCACCGGTCGGTCTTGGATTTGACGTGCAAAGTATCGTAAGCTCTGCACCAAACGTTCGTTCTTTGTATTGTTAAGTGCTTTGTAGATCAGTACGGTCGTTCTGTTGGCGTACCAACCAAGTAGAAAGCTTTGAACTAGCAATGTTACTAGCATTGTCAAATAAAATAAACCCCACAAATTGGTTCCGGTACTATGCGAAAACAGATATCCTTCGCCATTCAGCAGTGAGCGAAACATGGAAAAGAAGCTAAACGTAGCAGTTCCAATTACGTTCACCATGATCAGATTCGTTTGGACCCAATAGATCTCGCCTAGCAGATCGACTGTGTCTGACAAATCGGCATGAATATCGGCCAGCTTGCCCACCAATTCCAGGTCGTTGGATCGATTCAAGGGCAGTTCCTTCGTCAGTAGGAATTGTCTTCGACTCGAAATGTCAAACCGGGCTGAAAAAACTTGGTTAACAAGTTGAAATCGTGTTGCAATCAGATAGCTTCGGATCAAGTAGTTGCCAAATGTCAGAGTTAACGACGTGTTGAACACAAAACTACACACAGTTACCAAAAGGACGAAGCGAACGTCACGGATATCAATGATAAACGATAGAGTTGTTATGACATGTAAAATTAGGGAAACGAGCACAATAAACAACGAAACTTTGATGAGCGTGTTCTGTTGCTGAGCATGACCCGAATCAACTTTTAGTAGATGGAGTCGCTCATCTACGGCATGAATCTTCTGGAAAATCTCCACTGCTAAGCGGAACTTGAAAGCATCTATCAGTGATATCACAACTAAACTGACGGCACTTAAAACCAGTATGAAGCGGGGTCCAATTGTTAGGACGTAAGAGCCTTTCGAATGACTACTCAACGTTATCTGACTGTAGATGACCGCGACGGCCAGCTCTAGCAGAATCAAACGGACGAAGTTTAAAATCTGGACCGTGGTAACACGAATGTTTTGCTTTCCTCGCAGCAATTCACTAAACGTGTAAAATGTCATTCCGTAGAGGTTGGTCGCCCGTTGATAGAACCGTACCACGTCGAAGATCGAGGCCGGGTTCGGGATGACAAACGGGAAGAACAGTTTCATCGTTACTGTTTTGATTATGATTTAGTTCGGTCCTACCTGTTCGGTACCAGCCGCCGAGGCCACATATATATCAGAAACGACTGCCGATGAATAATTGAGTAGTCAGCCAGGGAGGAAAAGCCGGATGTTGGCAATTAGAGCGATAAGGTTGATAGTAATTATGGGCAATTTATCGTGTTCATTATGCATGCAGAAAACAGAAATAATGTCTCCGATTAGTGAAGCTGTTTTCGTTGGTTGCGAGGCATTTCAAATTATTGACTTGACTAATTATCGAAATTGTTCATGTGTGAGAATCTTCCCTCGGTGCCGGATGATTATCCGGTAGGTCAAAGGCTCACTAACAGATGGAAACCCGTTTGAGAAGCACTTAACGATTAACTGATAGTAGGTAGATCTATCAAGGTAAACACTTTGATAAAGGGCAACTATTCGAACTCGAGATACATAACACGTTGGAACATGGAGCTTTAATTTGATTGTGCTACAAAGATTTAGGTTCTATAATAGATACAGTACAGCAAAACACCTTGACATGGAAATTGTGTTAATATATTCATCACGTGTTCGCGTAATATATGGGATAAAAGAGCATAAACAAGAACCTTGAAGAAAACTCATATATCAGTATAGCAATGGTGTAAAATCACCATGCGCAAAATGGTTGTATTTATCAGACAATAAATTATATCAATAGTTGTTCCACCCCGATGATAGTCCATGCTGATGCAAAAGGATGTACGGATTCAAAATGTATCGCAAGAAAGCATTCGGGAAAACTCACTCATTCAAACGCTCCTCTCCAAACTTTTGGGAAATCAAATCAAAGATATTATTTGCCATTTTTCATCTTCGCTTCATTCAATTTCAATTCAAAATTAGCATATCCAAATGTACAAATCTCCCTCCTAACACTATTCAGAAGGTCTTGGACATCGTTTGAACCAACATTTTCAGGCGTTGAAATCCATTTCTGTCTATCTCATATAGAAAGATTATGCAAACACAGTGAAAACCGAATTTTAAACCATTCGATCATTTGACTCAGTTCTTCGAGTACGCAAATTTTCTTTTTTGTACACGTGTGCTTGTAATGTTTCTGTGCACTAACTTGTACCCTATATGACTGGATTGGTTTTCGTAAACTTAGATTCGAATTAAAGATCTTCTAATTCCGCATGAAATTCCTGAATTTTAACCGGATCCAACCTTCGGTTCCGGAATTATGGACTAAATTGTGCAAAAAACGACGGTTGGGTAATGTCACAAATATAACCGGTTCAGTTTCAAAATTCTGGTTCACAATCCAAGTCATGATTTAAGCTTATGAATTGATATTAGTAGAATTTTGAAATTAGGAATTATGGGCTGAGGAAAGTACATTAAATACGTATATTTTTACTTCTTTCCCGTTCAAATACGAAATTTAGTTGCGAATATTCTAAGAAATTTTCAGAATGATTCATTGAGTTTACATTGAGTTGTACTTTTTTCTGACTGAAGCACTACTGAAAATTGCAACGCTTTAATTACATACTTCTACTTGATCTTCGAACATTCTCATTTTTAAGGCTTATATCGTAAATCTACCGTGATTTATTTATTTATTTTAATTGTTTTATTCCATCTGACTGTAGTCTACATGAAATATAACTTCATTTCATCTGAGCTCCTATTTCCATCTCATCCCGTCACTTCATTACTTTGAACATGAATAATATTTTACAACCTACCTGAACCAAACTGTGAAATGTTTTAAAATGATTATAAAAGCTATTGTCACACTTTCCCATTGAAAGAAATGGTTTAAAATTCGTCGGTGATCTTTTTTTTTATTTAAAATAAACTCACTTTTCAATTTAGGACACATTTTCGTCTCACGATTTACAGTTCGTCATGTTTCTGAATATCTACTAATCGATTTAAATGAGAGCTTCAATTTGAATAATGATTCGTGAAAATAGGTTTAACCGTTGCTGAGAAATCGAAGTGAGTTCCGTTTTTGGGGCTTTTCTTCGCCATTATCGGTGCATTCGGAAGCAGAAACCGGGGACTAGTAGTCCCAAAGTAGTTTTATATATACACTACCTAACCCGATCTGCCAACAAGATGAATTTAGCAGAAAGTTTTATAAAAATTTGCACCTCGTTTCGCCATCGCTTGTGAAAAAATACTCATGAAATTGAAAATTTTAACTTATCGCACTGTAATATCGGAACCGGACGTCGGATCTAAATCAACTTTTCGTAAATTTGCATATATTTTCTTGTAATTCCGGAACCGGAAGTCGGATCCAAATGAAATTCAGAAAAATTGTAGGAGGCTATAAGACCTTTCATTTGGATCTCAGTTTGGGAAAATCGGTTTAGCCATCTTTGAGAAAATTGAGTGAAATTATTTGTAATATACACACATACACACACAGACATTTTGTGATCTTGACGAACTGAGTCGAATGATATATGACACTCGACCATCCGATACTCGGTTGTAAAGTCGGTTTCCACAGCGATTACGAAGCCTTTCTATATGGGAAAGGCAAAAATAGTATCAAAATATAAAATTCTGTCATTGTAATGTCAAAGCAGGAAGAAATTATTTATAAAAGACTAATTTTTAGTCTTTTTATATTCTAGTGTTTGTTATTATTTTGATCTATGCTGGTTATTTTCATCTACCCGGGTTCATGTAGAGCACCAGAAAAAATGATCGATTTTCGATCATGAGCTTTTGTTCTTGTCTAGTTTAAAATCGGGGCAGTTATGTGCCTGACTGTCTCAACAACGTTGCTGCTGGTACGAGAAAGGTCCTTCACTTACTTCCAAACATAGATTAGTTACTGTGAGCACAAATTAATTCGGTCCATTTTTTTTGGGGTCAAAAGTGCATTTATTTCAAAATAAAAAAAAATCGCTGGCGATTACTTTTTTCCCATCTCTCAAGCAATTTCCTAATTCCATCTCAAAAACATGTCTCGTCTTTTGAAGCGATCCCAGATTGAAGCCAATTTTTGATTTCTGAGGAAGAAGTAAACCAAAGACCTGTCAGGTCGTGCTGCATCCGTCGGAACAACCAGTAATCAGAAGGAGCAATGTCAGGAGAATACGGTGGGTTCGGAAAAAAATGTCTCACTTAAATGTTTCCAAATATTTTTTCACAACTTTTGCGAAATTAGGTCGAGTGTTGTCATGCAGAATAATAAATTTATCATATATTTGCTTGTATTTCGGCAGTTCTTCTCGCAATGCAGGGGCTGAAACACATTTATTGCAGCCAATACTGATCGCTCGTTCTAGAATCGCCTGATTGTAGCAGCTTATAGTACAACAAGATTTATCAGTTTGAGTATTATGACCATAAACTTGCACAACCATTTGATGCGCTTCAGCAGCACTTTTCTTCCAATTAAAAATGAAAATTAAAACTTCTCGCAATGACTGCTTAGTTAACACAAAATTGCTAATAATTAACACAGTGAAACACAATATTTTTTTGCAAAACACTCTAAACAATATGAACTGGCTCAATGTCAATGACAAATGTTTTACCTCTTGAAACTATCGATATCAAATCTAAAAACAATTTATATAATCATTTAGGGGTTAGCCAAATTTTTTGTGCTAGGGCACGCACATAACCGTTTTTATTATTTTTACGTTTCGTCTTTGACTCATCAGTGCAGAGCAGTTCAAATTGAACTGCTTAGTGCTAAAACTCGGCAGTTCAATTTGAACCGCTAAGCAGACGTAAAGTTTCTGCTACTTACAGAACACTTTTTGTTTTGCAACGGAGTGCAACGTCTTTTCTGACGTGCCGAACGAAAACGTGTTTTCGACTATTTCTGGCCGATGCAGGTATGGTCATTTAGGGGTTAGCCAAATTTTTTGTGCCGTTTTCGAAGGGTTTAATCCTCCTTAAATTTCCTTCAAAAATAAAGCAAGCACTGAATTCTAGAGTATATGAGTTTATCTTCAGCCGATTTTTCTCGTATAAAAAGTCAGTTTCCCCATAATAAATTCCATACAAAGATTAAACTTCGAGCGCGAAAATACAGTTTCACCGACGACTTTCACCGACCGATCTAAAAAATTTTTCCCATCTTACTGTGCATAATAACCTATTCATAACAGACATTCGGTCAACCAGCCCCGGTATGTCGCATCGTTCACTCGATCAAATATCATGATAGAATCAAATAGTTCATTGAAACGACAGAAATAATTAATTTTTGACAGTCAATAAACTTCCACTTGTAGTGACAATTGAAACAAAACCTCATAAATGTTTCCACAGAGCTTAGTTATCAAAAATCTTAGTAACCCTGAACGCTGGAGAATGGTTGGAAGGGGGTTCAATTTGAAGAATATTAGACTTGTTACTTTTGTTTTGTGCTGAAATCTCTGCGCTGAAGTTAGCGCTAGGATTATTGCATGAGGGCTTTTCCCTGTTCCAATAAGCAATAAACGTAATTCTACTGAATTCACCTAATCGTGTTTCTAGTTAATTAGATATCACCAAATTAAAACATTATACGATATGCTTTTTTTTTATTCGCACACTCTCATTACTCTCGAAACCATAGTTCGCGTAATTCAAATTCCACCATATATCCCAAATTGAATGTCAACGATGTGCCACTAGCTGTATAATTAGAATAAAAGCAAAATTTTAAGGAAACATCGTCCTCCAAGTGCTCATTAGTGTGAAAACTTAGTTACAGTTGCTTGCTTCAGGATTTTCCGTTTCCCGGTTCTTCTGAAGGGGAAATTCTTGAAACCGAGTAGGGCTCAGTTGAGTTCATCCAGTTCTTGATGTATGAATAGAATAACAACAAAATAGTTGTTCCCAAAAAAAAGAAGCTTTAGCAGTGTACGTCGACTAATTAATGTTTTAATTTTTTACGCAATTCAAGAAAATATTTAGTGTACCAGTTTCTTCTGAAATTTAACAAGATGGTTAGTTGTTCAAGCCTTTACTAGTAGCAGATTGGATTTTCCGAGTTTGTTTATATTTTTTCAGTCGAAATGAATGTACCTGGTCTATTTTTGATCTTCTGAGCCCGTGAGTTCCTCGTAATTGATCAAAAACCAGTTGAAATTCCATTTTGAACCAAATGCATGATACTTGGGAGCAGAGAATCAGGCTCAACTGATCTGCATCTGCATCTGAACTACTGTCAAAGTGCGATCGTCACACGAAGTGTCAAAACGAACAAGTTACATTTGATCAAAGCAGTCCCGTCACAGTAAGCGTGTTGCTAAAAGCTTCACACTTCGAGAAAGCGTCACAGTTAACGCAAATTTACGTGGAGGAACATTCAATATTGTGTTCAAAATTCCATGACATGAACTCATTTAAATGAAAAAAATTCTGGTTGTGACCCCCGCAACTGAAACCGAGAATCATTGGATCTCAAAAAGTACGTCCGTCTGTCCAACTGATCCACAGAAGCACTCATCTGCTTGGTTGGAAAAAGGTGCATTTAAATTCATACAGTCGGACCTGCTATCAAAATGCAAGTTACAGTCTAAACCAGTAAAATTCATGGTAATCTAACATTAAGTCATTAAAAATGAAATTTTCCGTCATTGAAAAATTTAGTTTTTATGAATTATATCGAATGAAGGATTAAGTCACCTGTAAAATTCTATTTTGTTTAGGTGTGTAGTTACTAAATAGCAACCGACTCACAGTGGTTCGAATCAATAAAAACCCTTCTTAATCCACCTAGTGGTGTGATAATGCCTTTCTTTTCTTTCATAACAGTCTCATGAAAATATATTTCATACTTTTATTGAATAATTTCGGATACGAATTTTGACACCAATTCCAATTCATTGATTGCTTGATTGAAACGAGTAGTTCACAAAATCGAAAAAAAAATTTCGATGCCAAAAGTCTTAGAATTGCATGAAACGTCGAGAATTAGTGTCATCTCGAAAATAATTAATTTTTTCTAAAATAATTTTTGTTTAAATAACACTAAATCTTGACGTTTCATGCAATTTTAAGAATTTTGGCATCAAAAAAAATTTTCAACTTCGGAAATTTCATGTACTCCCTATGGTGCTTTTTCAAGATCGAAAATTTTCAAACTTTAACGGCTGGGCAGCACCCCTTACCCATGTCCGATTTAGCTCAAATTTTGCATGAGGACTTTTTTCGAGGTGCTTAAACTTTTGAACAGTAGCGCTTTACGAAATTAGAGGTGAGCCCAAAATATTGGCACCCTTATATGTATAAGAGCGGTAGGAATCAACGTGTTTTGTAGGTTACGTCACTTATACCATTATATCTCCGGAACCAGAAGTCACAGCCATTTGGTCTTCGAACTTGATCAATGGTCCGATAGTAGCTTCCAAACGAGCATAGGTTTGTTTAAATCGGTTCAGCCATTTCTGAGAAAATTGAACGCGTATAAATATCTTCGAAAAAGTCCACATACGCACACACACATTTTCCGATCTCGTCGAACTGAGTCGAATGGTATATAAGACTATGGGTCTCCGAGGCTCCGTTCAAAAGTCGGTTTTCGCCAAAATGAAATCTTTGAGCTCTTCCGGACCCGATGGTATTCCTGCAATCTTTGTGAAATAATGCCCCATCGGTTTAATTTCACCTATCTGCCAATTTTTTCGTTTATCGCTAACATCTGGGATCTTCCCTGATTCCTGGAAGTTTTCATACATGTTTCCAGTTCATAAAAAAGGAGACAAAAAAGACATCGACAACTACCGTGGAATTACCTCGCTTAGTGCTATTCCAAAGCTTTTCGAAATGGTGATACTTGAATCTATATTCAACCATTGTAAATGGTTTATTGCAGAAACACAACATGGGTTTATGCCGAAACGGTCTACGACTACCAATCTCTTGACCTTCACGACGTTTGTGACGGATGCTACGGTTTACAAACTGACGTTATCTACACGGACCTTTCCGCTGCATTTGACAAAATTAACCACACCATTCCTGTTGCTAAGTTAGACAGATTGGGATTTGGTTCTAACATGCTGCGTTGGTTTTCCTCATACCTTAATAATCGCCGATTGGCAATCAAGATAAATGATGCTGTATCCAAAGAGTTCATCGCTTCTTCTGGGATTCCACAAGGCAGCCATCTCGGACCTCTGATCTTCCTCCTGTATTTTAACGATGTGAATCTTTCTCTAAATTGTCCACGTTTATCTTTCGCTGATGATCTCAAGCTATTCCGAATAGTTCGAAGAAACGAGGATGCTGTTTTCCTCTAACACCAACTTGAATTTTTTTCAAAGTGGTGTGAGGTAAATCGAATGGCTTTGAACATTGATAAATGTTCAATCATCACGTTCATACACGCAAAAAAATTCCTATAAGATACAACTACTGCCTTGATGAAGTAGTGATCAACAGAACCACGTATGTTAAGGATCTCGGTGTAACTCTAGACGAGCAATTGTCTTTCAAGCAGCATATCAACTTTATTGTAGCAAAGGCATCTCGTAGTTTAGGATTTGTAATGAGAATATCAAAACATTTCACAGACATTTACTGTTTAAAGTCTCTATATTGCTCACTCATTCGTACAACGCTCGAGTACTGCTCTACGATACGGAACCCATATTACCTTAAAGGCTCCCACCGAATTGAATCAATACAGCGCATATTCGTCCGTTTTGCTCTTCGACAGATACCATGGAATAACCCTTACGAACTGCCTAGTTACGAAAGCCGTGGATCATTGATTGGACTCGACACCCTTGGAATTCGACGTGATTTGTCCCGTGCTATGTTGATCGCCGACATGTTGAACAACAAAATAGACTGCCCTGCACTCTTCAGCGAAATTTCTTTAAATGTACGCAGTAGAGCTCTCCGGAATATCGTCTTTCTTCGATTGCCTCTTAGTCGTTCTAATTATGGATATAACGGTACTATTATTGGTCTACAACGAACTTTCAATCGAGTATCTGTCGGATTCGATATTCACATTACGCGTAGCAGAATTCAAACGAATTTTTTAAACATACTTAGAAATAGGAATTGTTTTTAATCATTGGGACCAGGGATGCAAACGGTAGCGGTAGAATACATTTATCCTTGTACATTCTACACATTCAAAATTCTACAACCTGCTACAACTGCTTTATGGTACATTTACCACAGAGAGAGTACCAGCGACGATCAGAACGGTACAGGTAGAAACAAATTTTGCTCTACTTCATTCTACCTTTTCTTGATGGTACGGTTTGTACTGCTGCTTGAAACTCCCGTAGATTTCAAAAATGTACTGTAGCTTCCTACCGCCAACGAAAAAAAAGTATTCTACTGCGGACGAAAATGAATTCTACCGCTGTACTTTACGGTGTTTGCTCAGAAGGTTTGTAGTGAAAAGTTGATTGAATTAATCTTTCACATGCATATGCATTATTTTTGCGGAGAGACGAACTATTTATCTATTTGAACAAGTGATTATATTTTATTGAACTAAGAATTCGTTGATATTATTCTTTAATCTTTTTGAACGATGCAATTTGTTATCTGGTATCAAGACCTGTTTTTACATGAAGAATTGCATTTGCATGAGCCTAACTTGTGAAATTTTTGTGTTGACTATGTTTTATGTTTAGAATAATCCAGACTAATAAAAGATTGAAATTTATGGCTATAGAAATGCATTCATCTTACATAGGGTTATTGTACTAATAATCATTTCATTTGTGGAGCTACCACGTTATTTTGAGGATTACGCGACTACCAATCAACAAATTATGATAAAATCGGATGAAATATCTTTGTTTCGGCTCTGAAAAATCAGATTACGGCATAATTGTACATAATACTGGTGTTATTATCTTCACGAATGCACCATATTTCAGCTTATTGATATACGGAGCTGAAATGAATGCAGGTACCGTAACCCTACTCAGAAAAAAATCAAGTTTTCTGAAGCGGGCAATTTCATTTTTTCATTGCATTTTTATTTCTAGTTATATCTTTATTTCAAACGTATGCATTTCTAAAGGATTCTTCAAAGAACTTTTTCAAGTCTCTTCAACGGAAACACAGAAGCCTTTTACTGTAATCTAGCCATGCATACAATATATTTAGGCTGTGTTTACAACCCAATAGAAGCTTTACTCAAATAAGGACAAGAAGAAGTTTGAATTCCTCTTCGAACCTTTTGTCGATGTTACTATCTTTAAAGATGTATTTTTATTGAACGATCAGAATTGCTTATACAACTCTTTCCCAACTAGAAAAATCAAATGTCGAGTTTAAAGAAATCGTTGAGTATTTCACTACGTTTATAATTTCAGTGACTCGAAGTGGAAATCATTTTTCGTCGGAAATTTTTTTTAAAGTAAATCCAAAGGAAAAGAATAATTCATCGTAGAATCTATAAAAGCTGCGTTGGATTTTAATTGATTCCGGTAAACATGAGGATGAAAAATACAAATGGTAAACTTTTGTTTTACTAATATACTTGCTAATATGCTTTCTAGCGATCATCATCAGCACAAATTAAATTTCGAATAATTACATAATTTACTGAAATTGAAAAGCTAATAATGATTTCAGAAAGATATAGTCTTCGATACCTGAATATTTTCCATGTTTTGGGCAGTAAGCCTAATGTTTTTTCGAGCACACTTAAATAAATCGATTTTGTGGGACCAAAGATGATATTTTACCAGGTTTTAATCCAAACCGACCAAAATAGCAGTAATGCTCTATAGCTTACCAATCTCTTGTATTTACAATTTTTATGTAAATGTCCTCAAACTTCGGTATGGAGTGATAAATAAATCAGTATAAAATGATGAAGAAACGAGTCTCAGCTCAGCTCTACCGATCGATTGGTAAATGATACTTTTTACTGATCTTATTGTTGAGCTGTTCGAAAGTCAGCAATATTTTACCGATTTTTTCTTATTAGAGGAGGGTGGCCCAAACTTCCCACTGTGGGCTAAGTCGCCATTCCAGCGTTAATCAGATATAGCGTGGGTGTCATAAAGGTTTCCGTTTGACAGAGTCAGTGCAGTTGAAATTATTTGTGTATCAGAGATTTAATTTCCTTCGAGTTTACTGAAGTGGCTCTAGGCATGTAAATATACTAGATATTTTATAACACTAGGTGCATTTGTTCCTTGGGAAGCTTTCGATTGATATAACCGATTTTGACTCAATTCTGTGTTTAGTGCGTAACAGATTGAAAAGTGTAAAAAACGGTAGTGGTCATAGGTCAACACTTTTCAGGTGGTCCTTAGGTTGCTGTCAGGGAGAACGCGATATGCGAAGCACCAACTTTTCTCTTTCTAATGTGACAACTTTTGAAAAATAATATAAATGAACAATCAGCTGACGAGGATAGCAAGACAGCGATCATACCAATGGAAATAAATTTGGATGATCTGCATGTTATAACACAGTACTAAACTTTTTTTAATACATATGATTGACGGTAGAACAAATAGAGTATAATGAATCTAACTATGGCAGTTTAAGTTACTATTCTAATTTGTTTCTTTAGTACTGTGTTTAATTATTGATTGTATTTTATTGTTAACCGCACTCATTAATCCGTTAATTTGTTCTTAAAATAACAAAACCTTCTAACTGAATGAAAAACTCACTCGGAATGGAAATACTCGAAACTCTGCCTTTCGAGTATTTCCATTCCGAGTGAGTTTTTCATTCTTTTCGATCGAAATACTAATTGATTTTTTATTTTGTTTATATCACGGTTTGAATTATTTTACACGTATAAATATGTCATTTCGGAACTAGTCTTTCAATTTTATACGAAGTTAGTGAGAATCGATCAAACCATTTCAAAAATATGTTTCGCCCACTGCTTTCCGGAACCAGTAAAGTCGAATTGAGTTTACTTGTCCATCAATTAGCAAGTCCAGAAAACATGAATAATTTATTGAACTAATCACACAGTCACTGTGCGAACTAAGTGAACTGATTCAAACGGTATTAGACTCTCGGCCCTACTAGCCTCTATTCAAAAGTTGATTCTCACAGCTATTACATAATTTCTTTATTTGAAATACATAAATAATTCTGCAACTTAATAATTTTACTTCAAAACATTTTTTGTTTTCGAGAAAAATAATTCATTATTACCCTCTGGCAAACCCAACCATTAATACCTCCTGGCAACGAACAAAAGCTTAAAACCGGTGTTAAATAAATGATATTAGCAATACTACTTTATAAACATTCTGAATAAGCGAAAATCATCTTTGAAATAGCGTAGAATATAAGCAATGTACTGCGCTTACTGTTCTTCGATACCACTGTTAACCCTCAGGGTACGGACTATAAAAAAGTTACGTTCAGTACGGACAGGGTTAGCTCAACCCGGCGACTTTGATTGGGTGTATATCGAGCTGTACTTTGTCAATTTGAATAATTTTTTTAATTTTGTGTGAAATTGTCTCAAAAATATAATAGAGTTGTCAGATTAATCATTTAACTGATTGAAAAAAAATTATAATGAAAAATGTGAACGGGTCTTGAATTTTTTTTGTAAAAAACGTTTTTTTTTTTCAAAATGCTGTAACTTTTTGAAAAAAAAAATATTAACATTGGATAACTCGCATTTGAAAGGTAAAAAGTAGTTCTTACAAATGTCCATAACGGTTTTTTGATTTATTCCAAAAACTATTTTGTCGTGAATACGACTTACTTTACTATGGAGTGCCTTTTCAAAATTAGCCATATGGAAGAATGGGCAGAACTTAATCGTGAATAGCTCGACTTGTATTAATGGCAGCAACATAATTCTTTCACTATTTCATCAAAAATATGATCAGGAATTTCGGATAATATTTTGAACAGTTTGAGATAACCACAAACAACTCAAAAATTAAGTTTTCTCAAAATTTGAAAACAACGCGGAAAACTCTTTACTTTCGCATGGGTTTTTCGTGCAAGGACGACGATTTTGAGGTAGTCATGAACATATCTTTAACTGAATGCGTATAAAAGGGGAACCGTGGTCGAAAATCGATCATTTCTTTTCGTGCGTTCGGTGGAAGAAGACGTCGCGGGCGTTAAACCTTTAACCAGCAGCGACGGAGACTGCACCTTCTTCTGCATGGTTAAAACCTCAAACGCTCAGGTAGAAACTCTCATTCGCTTTCCGGTCTTCAAGCCGAGACTCTGAGTCTGCTCTTAGTTCTAAATTTAGTTCTTAAACTCAGGTCCAGTTCCATTTTCCGGAATTCTTCTGTTCGATTCTTTTTAGAATCATAATAATACTCCCAAAGAATTATGTGACATTTTACTGTACTCTATGCAACCCATTTTAGTAGTCGTGGCGAGAAATCGTCTTCAAGCTTTAGACCTTAGTTCCGGAATATTGGTTTAGAATTCAGAGCCTGCGTGCAGAACTGGATTCTAGAAAAAGATTCCGGAACTGATTTAAGTTTCGAAATTGTAGTCTACTAAAATCCAACTGAATTCTGAGTCTGTTCTATGTTCTGAATCTAGTTCTTGAGCTTAGATCCACTTCCTTATTCCAGAATTCTTCAAATCGGTTCTTTTGTCCTGAATACGACTTACTTTACTATGGGGCGCCTTTTCAAAATTTACCTTGTACAAGAATGGGCAGAACTTTACCCCGAATATCTTTTGATGTACTTAACCCAACAACATTTTTTTCTACAAGCTATCGGTAATATGATTAGGAATTCGAAATTAAATATTCAACAGCGTGAAAAAACCCTAAAAATAATTGAAAAACAAAGTTTTCTAAATCTTTTGAAAAAAATCATCACGCTCGCTTGCCTTTTTCGCATCCGGACGACGGTTTTGAGGTAGTCAGGCACATATCAGAATCTACTGAACAAATAGAGAAGGAAATTTGTGAATAAAAACTGTTCATTTCTTTTATTGCTACAGACGAAACTGGATGTCGAGGTGAGGTTCTCCCACCAACATCAGTAAGAACAAACCAAGTATAAAGCGTGAAAATCTCATTTGGACTTCGGTCGTCAGGAGGAGCAGTCGGCAATGAAAGTAGACCTTTTGCGTGGTGTAAAGGTGATAATTTGATAAGCTTTGTGCAATTTTTGCAGTGCAAAATTCGCAACAGTATTTAATATTTTAGAGAATTACACAATTTGGCCCTTCTGAATGCTAGAAATTTTTCTCGTACGGCATTTTGATAACTTTTTTCACTGAAATATTTGAATCCGGAACGAAATGATTGACATCAAAATTCTGTATAGTTCTATTTAGAACAATAATTGTATACCCAAAGAATTATGCAAAATTTTCTTCACTATACTGTATACGGCCCATTTTTCAACCACTTGAAGTTTGTAGTAGAACTTTCTGCTGATTTACTATATAAAATGCATAGCACCGACTTAGAAGCCAATGATGAAAGGTTCCTTTCAGAACATCCATTATTTTATCATAAAGAACTATGCTGGTTATTTCGTAATATTTAATTGTGTGTCAGAATGTTTAATGTAACTAACCTGTAATTTAATTAGGAGTATCGTTTCAAATTCTAGTAGTGAAAAAGAGGAAAGCTTGCACAATGCACACAATCGATCAACTAATTGATATTCGAAAGTATAAAGAAAGAGTGTCACTTTTATTCGTATTCACGACATCCAGTTATGTCTCTGACATTACACCCGTACTTTTTTTTTTTTTTGAAAAATGAAAATACGCGTTTTTTCGAGTTAGCGAAAAAACGTTGTTTCGTTGATTTATGATGATAAAGGTTAAAATTAATTACTTTGAGCGTAAAAAAATTGTTTCTCAGATATTGTTGAGTAGTATCATATAAATAAATACCAAACATAATTGTTAAAGGCGAATATTTATTATTAAAAAGTTACACAAGTCATGTTACATAATATTGCCGCACTCGCAGCACAGTTTCGCTACGTGCTCTTTACACATCGCCTTATGACATCTAAGCCACTTATAATACGTTTTTCGGTCAAAGGAACTTGGCCTCTCGGAGCAGCTGCTTCTTCTTCGCCTGACAATGGCTCTCCTTCAGATTCTGCGTCTGTTTCAGAATCGTGAGAACTTTCCTCTTCCGCACCTACGGCGTCGTCGGTGTCACTGTCATTCTCTGTAACGCTGTCCTCCTCGTTTTCCTTGTACAACTCCTCCAAAGCAGCAACGCTTCGAGTGATTCGACGCGTTGCCATGTTTTTAATGCGTGTTCTTTAACAAAAAATTACAAGAAACAAAATTTAATGAGTTATAATTCACTACGAGCAGCAAAGATTTCGATATAAGACGTACGTTCAAGTGATTGAGATCTACTACAATACTTCGCTTACACCATGTACAACGCGTTATTTTGAGGTTAGGATCTACAAAATTAAGTAAAGAGTACGTATTCTTACTTACCTTTTTATTCCTCAGCGGCAAACAGACGAAAATTAAAACTTAATTTTTTTTTGAATATTTTGAATGTTGTAACGTTCGATACGGACTGGGTGTACCACACCCGAGCACAATGTTTATATGTGTCTAGCCCGGACACAAAGCGGAGACTGACTCTGCCGCTTGGGCCTCTAATAATGTGTACCTATAAGTTTTTTCCCCCCCTGGTCCGGACCCCCCTCGCCGACTTCTCTTCGTATGGCGCTTCTTTCAAATTTCGCTCGGGTTACGGTAACCCAGTCCGTACCCTGAGGGTTAACTACCGCGGTAAA
Source organism: Malaya genurostris (assembly GCF_030247185.1). NCBI lineage: Eukaryota > Metazoa > Arthropoda > Insecta > Diptera > Culicidae > Malaya > Malaya genurostris. Next base: position 49,990,629 of record NC_080571.1, read on the forward strand.
GTACATTTTTCTATCGCACTAATCTACTTTTTTCTACAGCGGCAAAGTACATTTTTCTACCGCAGCGAGTTGCATTTTTTGTGCTACAGTAGCGCGAACAAGGAGACAGTAAAAATTAGAAAGATAAAATTGCTACCTACCTCAAGCGGCGGTAATTTCGGCGGTAGTTTTTAACGCGATACTGCTTCGCATGCCTCCTGTAATAGAATTTTAGTTTGGATGCAGCAGCGTGGTACAGTACGAATAATAGAAAATGTAAATGTGGGTTAACAGACTACAGTAATGAAGAAGGGAAGGCAGTTTGCATCCCTGATTGGGACTACACATTGACAATTTATAAATTGTACGCCATCTTGAAATTCAGAACCACCTCAAACCAATGTTGCAAATATTCTTCGTGTAACTAATTCATTCACGCATCCTCGCTGTGTTATACTGCCTTCGAATATGCCAGTCTCGAACAACGTTGTACTATTCACTGCACGAAAGAGAGAAGGGTGCAAAAGCAATAAGCAATAATCGTAGAGAACTCGAATATACTAATGCATTCTTCGCTGCTGGTATACATCGTGCATGTTCGTTTTATACATTCGTTTGTCATTCGTTAATTTATTTTATTCTTCGAGTTGGATCGAATAGTGTCACGGCGAAGATCGTTGGTTTCCATTCTTCGCGAAACATTCTTCATCTAATAAATTCATCATATCTCGTTGGGTAGCAGCAATGGGAGAGTGCTGGAAAATGGTTCATCACATACACATAAAACTATGATAATAGTGCGGGGGAAAACATCTTGATTTGCTTGTTTCAAAGACAGCACGAACGATCATCGCGAATTAGGTTTGGCGATGATCGCTGTATGAATATTCGTTCCATATTCGCGTTTAGTCATTCGGGGCTATGTCCAATGCGAATAACAAATGCAAGCAATAGATATTCGTGCGAGCAACAAAGCAGCGTCCGTTTCGTTCGCACCCGAATATACGGACAAGTCCGAATACCAGAACGATTATCGAACAATGGCGAAGGGAAGCGAGAGATGATCATTGACATTCGTTGTATTTTTGATATTCGAGCAACATTGCCTCAAACATCGTTTTCCGACATCTACTCATCAAACCAGTTCCGAAAATACCCATATTGTAAGGGCTTTCAATGAATATCAATTAACCGGAAGTCGCCATCTTGGAAATTGATGCTGCTTATAACATACTTATAATTTCCGTTCCATAACTATCCAATATATTATACATATCTAATATTACATATGCATAAGGAAAATTTTTGTTACGTTGAAAATTCCAAATAACGTAAACTTTTTTACGTCATCATTCGATTCACGTAGTCCCGATTATTACGTAAATGGAGGTTTATGTGTACTGGAACTGGAACTGAGCTCTGGACCAGAACCAACCGGAATGATTCACTTGCTTAAGTGTTAACCTTTCATACCTACCCTCAGGTACGAGAAAGGCGTCATGAGTTTTCTTCTTCTTCTTTCTAATTGTTGATACCAAACATATCAGAAAACTTAAATTTTGAATTATTTGTGATTATGTCACACAACTGAAAATACTATCATAAATTGATGATCATTTTTCCGATGGCATGAAGAAAAAATTATGTTGATAGAATAGATGCAACAAGAGATATTCGCAATAAAAAACTCATCACTCTTTTAAAGAGTAAAATTTTGAAAAGGCGTCCCATAGTAAAGTAAGTTGTATTCGCGACAAAATCAAGCTATCCTTAATTGCCCCTTACCTTCTTGTGTCAATTGGAAAGCCTCGAACCACACTGCTGTAGGTATCAAAGCGTAAAAAAAAAACAAAACAGGTCGAATCTTACCTCTCGCCGATTGTCGGGTGGGTGATAATTGACATTTAATTAATTGCCCTTTTGCGACTGGCTCTGCCGGTCATTTTAATGCCGAAACAATTAAACTGCCTTCGGTGTAACATTTGAAGCCAAATAAATAAATAATTAAAAGCCATTAATCATCAATTGTTCGATAAGTGATTCCAACCGCCCACCTCACAAATAAACGCACACCGACCGATCCGGGTGCTGCCGATAATTATACATTGAAGTTGTCAGGGCTCTTATATTGGGGGAAAGCGTTTTGAGCGTTTCCATTTTTCAAACTTCCTCAATTCGCCGGTGAAACCCCATCAGCTCGGACTGTTCTCCGTGATAAATTATCCCGCTCCGATAATTTATCTTCGCGATTATAGCAATAACAGCTGCCATGGATTCCCTGCGGTCCTTGGGCTGGTGGTTTTCGATTTCCAACAATCTGGAAAGTCTAAATCCAGTCCACGTGACGTTGAAACTGTTTGGCGTAATGATCTACACCGTGGTCGATCGTGTCAACTGTCGTCTGGAGGTAACACTTGGCGATTGGATTTTGGTGGCCATTTATGCGACCTCGAGAATCTACGGAATGTTCGATGGATTTGCGAACCAGAAATGGCAGATGTTGATTGAATCCGACTTACCGGCAACCGTGTATGGCATGGCGTACACCATTTTCTTCATAGTGCTGATGATGACAGTAATGCCATTCTATTTGCTGCTGCTACATCGACGCTACGAACATCTGTTGCAGCTTTTGGACGAGTTCGATTTGGAGGTGAGATTTTTTGTCGTTTGAAGAGAAACTCTGATACATCAAGGGGAAATTTCAAATAGCTTTCGCGACTCGGATTCCCTCGGGATCATCGGTATCGTCACCTTCAGACCACCGGTTATTTTTTAATAAGCCCCACTGCACTGGCGATTATCTTCGCGATCACGTTCATATCACGAGACTACAGCTATGTCTGGGATACTGTGCTGTTTTTAGCGGTATTCACCATAAGCTGTTTTGCCAGCATGTCACAGCATTCCGGGCTGAACGTTATGATTTTAGCCATCGACAGTCGAATGCAGCTGATGAACCGAGTGATTCGTACAATGCTGGAACCCACCGATATGACCGTTGGCCAACAGAAGGACTTGGTAATGAAGCTGGCCAAGTCATTCGATAGGCTGTGCGATGCGACAGAAAATGTCAACTTGGTTTTGTGTGCTCCCGTAAATATTTAAGTTTTGTTTTATTCGTTCTAGGAAAACTACTAAATTAACCATCTTTTTTTTTCAACGCAGAACTTTTTCAATTTCATCAACATTTTCTTTCTGCACGTCATCGCCTGCTACGCCTGTACGCGAGTGTTCCTGAACCAGGCGGCACCGAAGGAAACGACGAACTCGCTCCTGTACTTGAGCTGGTCCGGTTTCTTCAATCTGTTCGTGTTTCAAACGATTACGTTTGCGGCCGGGCTTCGTCGAAAGACGGCAAACTTTGCTGGTGCTGTCCATCGATGTCTGAATCAGCCCCACAACCGATCAATCATCGACCGGCTTCAGCAACTCTCCGAACAAATCGACAACCGGGAGCCGGTTATCACGTTCTTTCTGTTCGAGCTGCAGCCATCATTAATTATTCAGGTAATAGCGATAGCCTGTGTGAGTGTGTGTGGATCATCTAATTCGGTAATTGATCCATTTGTAGGCTGCCAGTGAACTGGCGACTTACATGCTGATATTGATCCAGTTTGAGATGCAATAGACCGAATGCTTTCACGGTAATTACCATTCCGTCCACGAACACCGATCGACAAGTCCTTGCTCCGTCGGAATCAGTCAGCAGTCAACCCCGCAGCCATGAGGTGGTTCACCGTCGGTAACGTTTTGGAAGCGGCCCGTCCACTCTATCTGGTCACCCGGGCCTTCTCGCTAATGCCGATTACCGTGAACTTTCGAGATCAGTCAGCCGAACAGACTCCAGCCGATCAACTGGTGATGATCCGAGGAATTTTCATGTGCTGTTCAACGATGTACTTTTCGTTCGGAGCCATCCGAGGGCAGCTTCAACAGATGAGTGATTCTTACATTTTAAGTACCGGACTGTTTGGAACAATGTTCATTTTAGTGTGCTTTCTCTTGGTCACCATCATTTCGAACTACGTCAATGGTCTCGAAATTTTTCGATCTGCCACGATTGTCAACAAAGTTGACCAGCAGGTAGATAAGTTTGTTTCCCTGATTTCTAGGATTGTAAGGAATTTCTGTCTGTTAACCAAAAATATGCAATTATCTTAGTTTCTCACTTATTTCGGCTTTCGGTGCAACTATCAGAAGGAGCATCAGAATTCGGTCATATTAATTACGATTGGGTATCTTGAATGGACTTTTTTTATGGTGCTCGTCAGTGCAATAGGATACACTATGCCATTGGATTCTTCGTGGTATGTGCTGCTAGCAAGAATTATTGGTTCCATTTGGTGTATGTGCTGCTTCCAAGCTTGCGGAATAAGCTTCATATTGCAGCTGATTTATCTTCGGAAACGGTTCATCATTTTGAACAAGTTGATAAAGTAAGTTTACAAAAGTTCCGTGAAATAACTCATTAAATAACAAACACGTTCTAAATTCTTCCGATCGTTTTTAAATTTCCGAAGTTATCTTCATACAATGGGGGGTTCAAATCCCTCCCGAAATTTGAAAAAAAAAAAAGTTATGTTATGAAAACTCTTATCTATAAATATAATGAATTTCACCCCAACTCAATTTGTTGTTCCAAAAAGTCACTTTGCATACTTTGTTTTTTTTTTTAATTTATCCAGATAGTCTTTTGAAAAGGGCTAAGCATTGCGAACTAATTCTTTACAAAGAGTTACTGTCAAAAATTATAAGTCCTACAGAACAATGTTGTACTAACGAGCTTCACAAAATCAGTCAATTATTGCCTTTCTCTATAGAAAAGTATTAGATGGCTTACAACCGATTTTAACAAACTTATGCTCGTTTAAAAGCTACTGTCGGGCCATTGATCAAGTTCAAAGATCAAATGACTGTGACTTTTGGTTCCGGAGATATGATTGTATAAGTGACGTAACCGACAAAACGCATTGTATTTTTTTTTATAATTTTTTTTAAATCGACTTTCTGGGACTTGGAGTCCCAGAAAGTCGATATTAAGAAAAAAAAATTTTTCGTGATGACACTAAATCTCGACGTTTCATGCAATTCTAAGACTTTTATAATTGAAATTTTTTTTTGATTTCGAAAATTTTATGTTAACCCCAAGATAGGTGAACCGATTGCAAGATGGGCACATTTAAGCACATTTAATTTGTCCAAACTGAATTTTTTATCGAGTGTCTTTTTGTTTAAAACAAAACTGAAAATCATAATCATCGAAGATTCCAATGAATCTTAATTTGTGCGAAATTTTTACCTAATACCCTATTGCTAGTTGCTCGATATTTACCGAAAGTATCAATCTTCTATAAATATAAAATAATAATGAAAAAGTGTGTATAGTTAATGTTCTCTGGTATTTGTGGACCGATCTACAAAAGATTCTTTTTGTTCGAAAGGTGACGTATGTGCATAGGTTTTAGACTATATTACATAAAAAAAACCCTTCTTAATCCACCTAGTGGTGTGATAATGCTTTTCTCTTCTTTCATAACAATCTCATGAAAATATGTATATTTCATACTTTTAATAAATAATTTCGGATACTAATTTTAATACCAATTGTTTCAGATTGATTAGAATAGTTCACAAAAGCATGCTTCAGTGTTTATGTCACACAGTCAGCATCATTTTTCCAAACTAGTGCTTACATTTGCGTTGCCTATTCGTATGAGAAAATTGATGCTAATCCAAAAAACGAGTGACATTGTTTTCACATTTCTGGTATATATCACCCTGTAATTACTGAACCGGAAGTCGGATCCGCATAATATTTCGGAACTCATTATGGGACCATAAGACCTTTCATTTGAATCTAAGTTTGTTAAAATCGTTTCAACCATCCCAGAGTAATGTAAGTGACATTATTATCACATTTTTGATGTATTACTTTAACATTTTTTATGCATATCACTCTGTATTTCCGGAATCAGAATTTGGATCTAAATGATATTCAGGAACTTCGTATAGGACCGTGAGACCTTTCATTTAAATCTGAGTTTGAGAAAATCGGTTCAGCCATCTCTGAGAAAAGTGAGAGACGTTATTTTCACATTTTTAATGCATTATTTTCCCGATTTTTGGTGCATATCACCCTGTAATACCGGTACCGGAAGTCGGGTCCAAATAGAAATCTGGAACTTTGTATGGGACCGTAGGGCCTTTTATTTGAATCTAAGTTTGTGAAAATCGGTTCTGCCATCTCCGAGAAAAGTGAGTGACATTATTTTCACATTTTTGGTACATATCACCCTGTAGCTCCGGAACCGGAAGTCGGATCCAAATGAAATTCAGGAACTTTGTATGGGGCTAGGAGGCCTTTCATTTGAATCTAAGTTTGTGAAAATCGGTTAAGCCATCTCCGAGAAAAGTGAGTGACAATATTTGTCACACACACATACACACACACAGACATTTGCTCAGTTCGTCGAGCTGAGGCGAATGGTATATGACCCCCATAATTTTTGCTACACCCCATCGGAAATATGATCACAATTTTATGATAAAATTTTCAGTTGTGTGACATAATCTCAAATAATTCAAAAATAAACTTTTCTGAAATGTTTGGTATAAACGAGTATCGAAGAGGATAATTCAAAAGGCGCGTTTGCCTTTCTCATATTTTTAAAGCTCATAGCTCAGTGATCTGTGAAAGGATTTATATAATCTAACTACCAACAGAATCGAAATTTTTCTATTTAAACGCAAAAGCATTGAAATATTTCAATGGTACACTATTGAAAAACCTGTCTCATTTGACCCATGTCAACACCAGCCAATCAGAACGCGTTCTAAGGAAGAGAACAAAATATCTGCTGCTGTACAACAAATCGATCGAGAAAAATGTTCCGAAAAGTGTTGAATATCGTAGTGAGTTCCTCAATTTGGCCCTTCTGAATGCTAGAAACGAATCCCTACAGCATATTAATAGTTTCTTCCAATAAATTATGCAAATCCGAAATGAAATAATCGACATTGAAATTCTGTATGCGGCTATTTTTATAGCCGTTAGAACCGCTCATTAGTGAAAAAGCTACAAACGAAATCAGGTAAAAACTAGCCTCTCAACAAAAATTGAATCAGTTTAGATTCTATCGCCACTGCGAGCAGGTGTATTTTGTGTCGTTTGCAAAGCGCCTCCGACAAGAGCGATTACGCCACAGCTGCCAGTCATTTGCATTGGTTTAAAAACAACGGGGGAGAGCATTACACAAAATCAGTTGTTCTAATGGCTCTAAAAGTTTTCTAAAGAACTATTAGGATTTGTTGTTCGCAAATCGAAAGGAAACATTCTCAGTTTAGTGCAAATCTAGTACAGTTTGGTTAGATTTGTGCACTTTTCGCTTTGTGAAATTCACAGTAATCTAGATCAAGTGAAGCTTTCATTGTTTTTGCTAAAAATGTGGAAAAAGGGAATGCTTGCATAATTCATACAAGTAATCAACTAATTGATATTCGGAAGTGTTAAGGAACATGTCAGTTGTTTTCGTATTCACGACATCCAGTTATGTCTCTGACATTACCCACCCGCCTATTTTGCTATTTTCTTGTTTCAAATTAAATTTTCTTGGAAACGGTGCAGAATATAGAAAAACCCACCTGACAATGTCATCGAAATTTAGTTGAGAATATTCTGTGAAATTTTCTGATTGATTCATGGAGTTTAGCGGTCGTGTTGTATTTTTTTCTGACTGAAGAACTGCTGAAAATTGGAACGCTCGGAAATGCATACCTCCACTTGTTCATGGAATATCTCGGCTTTGAAGGCTTGTATCATTTAGTCTAGAATTTAGTCTAGATAATTTAGTTTAGATACGATTAGTACATTAAAACATATATGTTATCGCGATAAAAATAAAGTCTTGTTTTTTTCTGTGAAACAAAGTCATTTTCAATGCATCCACCATTTTTTTCACTTTGGTTTCCTGATAGCATTCTGAAAAAGGAGAGAGAAATGAAAATGGGTTGACAAGGCTGCCAAACACACAGACATTCAATCTTTGTAAAAGTTGAATATTTTTTCATTGTTCATTGGAATCCATGTAATGTCCAACCCATACGATAGATTAATGTGATAAAACTTCTCATCAAAATAATAAACTGCGGGTTGCCACGGCACAGTTGGCTCATATACGAGAGAGTACAAGAGAAGTACGATGCGCTAAGGGAATTGAGCGAGCCACGTGCTCGATTTAAAACTCAACACGTGGCCCTATGTCCTCAGACCTTAAGGGCTGAGGCCAGTGTGTTTTAGGGCGTTTTTGAGGGCTATTTTCACGCTTCAAATCTCATCTCTTCTTTTCTCAGAAACGGTGACGAATATAAAAAAAAAACCAACTGACAATCTCTTAGAAAATTTGTTTAGATTATTCTGTGAAAATTTCAGAATGATTTTAGCGGTCGGGAAAGCCTTTTTTCTGAAGGAAGAATTGCATTGGCAACTTTCAACTTGTTCATTGAATATCTCGCCTTCAAAAGCGTGGATCAAAAATCTATCCTGACAATGTCTAGATAATTTAATTTAGATGCGATTAGTGAGTGCATCAAAACTAAACTAGTGTCGCGATGAAAATTAAGTGAAAGTTATTTTTTTGGAGGTAGTCGATTTCTATGTCGGCGCCATTTTAGTTCCCTGGTAACGTAACGAAACATGAGAGAGAAATAAAATCGGCTCAGCAAGGCTGCCAAACAAGCGGCAGCTTTCTTGGATTTTATGTGATGTAGTCAAATTTGTATAATAAAATATCAAAACTTTCCAGGCCACCCGGCCACATCGAGAGTCATTTCGCACATTTGCGAGAGAGCATGGAGAGAAATGTATTACGCACAGCAAGCCTTAAGGGCTGAAGCCAGTAGGTCGCGTATAACCATGTGTTATTTGAATTCAATTCACTGCTGTTTAAACTCGCTAAGTATTCAGTGAAATGTACAGAGCTGGCAAACAGGAAACCGCGTTGTACGAGACCCCACAGTGCGAAACGATTTGACCATTTCATAAAACACTATCGAATCATCGAATTATATACAGTCACCCGCTCTAGTTCTTGGCTGCCGTAACCGAATTTCATATGTGTGATACTCGCGACGTTTATATATTACTACCATTCATATATGAATTACATACCAGTAAGTTCTTGTTTTGTAGCTTTCTAGGTTGTACCCAAAGTATGATCGTGTATGTATTTTGCAAAGGTTTAAACTCATTTCCTCCTTTTCGTTACTTTAATTTCTAAGCTCTACGCTTGAATTGCATAAACTACTAGAACAAAGCACCATGCGTTCCCTTCTAACAGAACTTGATGGGGGCGCATGGTCGACTGTTATTTATTTTTTTAGACAAAAAATTTAACATTGTGGTCGTCCACACTTTTTAAAAACATGAAAACATACCACTTTAACATGTCCGAAAATTCTTTATTTATCACTAAAAAATCCAGAAGAAGAGGGGAAAAAAATGTTTCGAAATTTCCTAGTATTTTTTAATGGAAGAAATACATATTAAAAACATTTGAAAAAAATTGTAAACCTTCCCCATAATGCCTTAAACATACCTGATTTTTTACAAATTTTTCCGAGGAACAGTTTCTTCAAAAATCAAATAAAATAAAAAACCAATAGAACCACCCTAGTTCCGTCAATATGGCAGTTAAAGGTTTAAAACTTTGAGAAAATATTTCCAGTCTATGACCTTTCGAATGTGGTATAACAATATGAATTCCCTTTGGGGGCAGATTTCACATGCTTATTCTTCTATAGCCTTTGTCATCAAGTGTCGCTGACACAAAAAAAAACTTATGAATCTCGAGGTTCAGAGTTTTGTACTTGTGTCATGAATGAAAACCTCGGAAGTGATTCTTCCGATCACTGAGTTCTTTTATAAAATCTCTTGAACTGATTTTTTTCCTCGAGTGATAATAAAATAAACTTTTTTTAATCATGCTTTTCCCAACAATGAAGGTGATGGGTGTTAAAAATCTCATACCGTCATTCAAAATGACAAAGTAGCATAAAAACTCTTCGGGACAGTTCTAAAGACTATTCCAGTGTGTGGACTTTGTTAGTTTATGACCAATCGAATCTACTAGGACTATATCGGTTCCCAGTTACCAGTTTCAGAACCACCGGAAGTAGAGGTTTAAAAGATGGCTGAACCGATTTTCATAAACTTAGATTCAAAAGAAAGGCATTATGGTCATATACAAAACTTAAAAATTCGCGGTTTTCATTACACAGTTGCATTCGCATATCATTTTTCCAATCTGTTTTCCTTGTTAGATGCTGATCAAATTTAAATCGAAACTGTTTTAAGTCAAATTTGGAAGAATTTTTTCCTTCTTCGCATCGTCGCTCTAAGTGACGGTTTGACATTTTTAGCCTCCATCACTCTGTAGTTCGGATCTGAATAAAATTCAATAGCAACTTATGAGACCATACGACCTTTCCTTTTAACCTATGAGATAGGTAAAACATCTATAATTCAACGATGGTGGGTTTTCAAATCATCTATCAATCCTAGAAATCTCCCACTTTCAGTTAATGACCGTAGCATTAATCAAAGAGATTCTTATCTTATCTATTTGAATGAATAATACACCGCTTTCCTAAAATCGGTCATTTCCAATGTAACAACAATTCCGGGACGAAGAACTTCCATCCGTGCCACACGTCAAAATGCGCTGGTTCAGGGCGGACTCCTTTTTCGAATCGCTGCGCCCGGTCTATCTGATCGCGAAGGTTCTCCTCCTGCACTTTGAAACAATCGATTTCGAGCGGCGCACAGTTCGTCGGACGCTCTTCGATCAGATTCTGTACGTGCTAACTTTGATTATGGACCTGTATCTGTCACTGGTCGGCATTCGGAGCTGTGCCGCGTTCATCGAGCTGTCCGACTCGATGCTGCTGAATTTGGGTTATGGTGGATCGTTTCTGATGTCCTACCTGTTGTCGTTGGCTTTGCCGTTGTGGAATGGTCTGAAAGCCCGAACGATTTTCTCGATCTACGAAAGCATTGCGGCTTATGACGACGACTTGAAGCTCCTGGGATTAAGAATCGATCATCAGAGACACAATTTTGTCAGTACGATATTTGTCATGTGCTCAATGTGTTTTGCGTTTTTCATGTTGGCCATAGTGAGTTACGCACATTTCAATAAAGATTGGATTGATCTGTCAAAAGTGTTTTTGGAATACTGGATGGTAATCCCGTTTGTTAGAACAGCGCTTGGAGCTGGAATATTTTTTAGCTATTTTTGTTTGACACTGCTTTCCCTGCAACATCGTTTCGTTACCCTGAATCAAGTCGTAATGTAACTGAAATATATCTTCATTCGTATTAAACCAAACAATTAACCGCTTTTACTGTCTTCTCAGGAAATTCTTTCAAACCAGTCCGGAAAAGGACCCACTCATGCCGACCGATTCGGAAACGTGCTGTAAAATGATCCGGAAGCTTGCCACTCTGCACGATCAACTGTGTGATACGATCGAACTGTTCAATCGATGCTTCTCGATTCAGGCGATGTTCGCTCTGGCAGCGGCTTTTGGTTTTACGGTTTTCTCGATATTCGGACTCATTCACTCGTATGCGACCAATGCGGCGGAGAATACGCTTCGCTTGGCATGGTGCAACATGTGCTACGACGGGTTCTATTTGGCATTCATCTTTCAACTGATCGTATTTTCCAGCTTGATTTATGCAGAGGTTTGAACTTTGGTTGCATTTAAAATAATTCAAAAAAAAAAAATCTGCTGTGCTTACAGTGCAAACATACAGCGGTGCTAATTCACAAGGTTCTCTGCTACGGAACGTACGACAAAATTGTGCGCAAAGAATTGCGAATCTTTTCCCAGCAACTGTGGCACCAAGCTCCGAAGGTTTCCTGTAGCCTGTTCGACTTCGATTGGACACTATTCTATACGGTAAATGTGACGAATTTTTTCCTGATTGTGCGAGCATAGTGTTATTTTTACCATTCTGCTTTATCTTCCAGATTGGCGGATCCCTCACTACCTACTTGATTATATTGGTGCAATTTGATCTTGTTAATTTTGATTATTCGGAACTGGCCGACCAGAAGAGCTAATTACGTGTTTGATATTTGTTCGTAACATAAATAAAACACTAGTCTTATGGTGTGAATGCGCCTCACATTAGTTTATGTAACAAAATCATTTCCATCGTAACATGAATAGCAAACTATAATTAGGGTTCCAGCAGTATTTACGATAACTACAAACATCTCGAAAATTATTTCTCATAAAATTTTTAGAAACAACTAGTAAGGATTGTATCGAAAATAAGGTATCCACATACATTGGTGTTGTACGCATGTATTTGTGATGGTTTTTTATGCTCAGATCACAGCATGCTGTGCGTTTCGCTGTCAGCTTTTGTTTGTGCGGGGTAAATTCTGCGTTTTCAAAATGTCGCGCATTTAAAACGAAGTGAAAATTAAGGTTCTGGACACATGGCTAAGTGAGAAGGATATTACTATGCGATTACACTATTCTTTGGATGAGCTACCAGGAAGAGGCAGAAAACACGGTTCTTCCAACCCGAAACTGGACCAGAAAGCGGTATCTCTAATCATGAAGAACAAATGAATGTCAATACGCGATTTGGCCAAAAAAGTAGGAAAGAGTGTCGATATGATCCAGCGTATCAATAGGTAAAATCACCTGAAGACCTACAAGAAGCAGAAAATCTCGAAACAAAGTGTAGACCAGAAGAAGTGAGCAGTAACAAGAGCCCGGAAATTGTATTCGCTTTTTTGCAGTGTCCGGATGCATGCGTTTTGATAGGCGATGAGACTTATGTAAAGGAGGACTTAAAAACCTTTCCAGGTCCACAATACTTTACTGTCGGCGTTGGGGAGGATGTGAGCGATGCGGGATTCAAGTGAAGAAATTCGGTCGAAAGGTACTGCTATGGCAAGCAATATGTTCCTGTGGTTTGAAGTCAATCATTTTTCACACTACTGGAACTATAATTGCAGAAATCTATCGATCTGAGTGTCTCCAGAAGAGATTGCTGCTTTTATATAAGAAGCATAGTACACCTCACTATACCAAAAACACTCTCAATTGATTTACGGAAAAAAGTAAGAATTTCGTTGAGAAAAATATCAATCCACCAAATTGCCCTCAGCTTCGACCCATCGAACGTTACTGGGCAATCGTGCAGAGGGTCTTCAAGAAGACTGGTAAGGCAACTAAGAACATGCAGGAGTTCAAAAAAATTTGGGCTCAAGCGTCCAAAAAATGCGATGCAATACTTGTCCGGAACTTGATGAAGAGCGTTCGATCAAAAGTTCGAAAATTCGTGAAGGAATAACTTAAATTTCATCCGGTTTTCATTATGCTCAAGTTTAACCTCGTACAATAAAAGATCAATTTTTAGTTTGAATACAATATCCTTTTTATCATAATTTGAAAGAAAAAATTGTGGATAGCTTATTTTCGATACACTCCTTATAACTGTGAAACCACGAGTCAAACACGATCATTGCTTCCCCTGCTACAAGTCAGTTGTCGTATGTTCGAGCCCCGACCTGAAAGGATTCTTAGTGTCAGTAGGATCCATAGTACTAGCCATGCAATGATTCTGTACGCTCTGAATCGGCTGTGAAGTCTGTCGAAACAGAGTGTCAAATTCCACAAACGGAATGTAATACACTGGCGTTGCTTTACTTCCCTTGTGTTAGACAGGAAAGGATTGGTGTTTTAACACATCTAGTTGCTCGTAAAGGTACAAACATTGTTATCCAACGGGGTTCGTGCTGGAAGCGAAACTTGATTCGTTTTTCTTCAAAAAATTACATTTATGCGAAGGTTTTAAGGTATGTCAATATCAGAGTCGCTTTTATAGAGGAGCAGTGGGAACCCGTGCCCACAGGCCATGGTCTTCTTTTTACGCGATTTTTTATGAGGATTTCCGATGCTACGCGGGTTATTTACGCGAGTTTTAAAAGTTTTTCTTGTTTTACCTGAGAAATTTATGAAACGTCGAGATCACCCTCCACTTGATCGATCCACCTTGCTTCTTCTTGTACCAGTCGGATTAGATTCAAGAACCATTTTACGACATTCGTCCAACATACTTATGACATGCCAAGCCCACCGTAGACGTCCGATTTTAGCTGTCCGTACGATAGGTGGTTGCCCAAGTAACATTTTTAATATTAATAAATACTTGTAGCTGTCTTCAATGCCACATAATAAATCTTGCATTAAAACTTTAAACTCCACGAAAGCCTACTGAAAACCTCTATAAGAGCTAAGTGAAGAATCAGCATAAACCTGCGTTAAAACTCCAAATTCAAGAAAATTTTGAAACCAGCTTAACGATCAACATTAAATTTATTCGGATGGAATGAATTCCGCTATGAATAAACTGTCGTTTTGATCATATTTTTCTTGACTATGTGTTTGTTTATTTTCTGTGATTCATCGTCATTTTTGTATAAAACTATTTCGTGGCGTTAAAACTTGTGCATACGTCCTGGAAATGAATCATGAAAGTCCAACATATTTCCTTCTTTTTTGCATTTCGAAGTTCATTTGATGTCAATAAAAGCTACGGCAAGAAACATCATAATGGCGGCCATGAAATTTCCTTTAATGCAAATTACACTTAACGTAAGATGCAATAAATCAAATAGGCCACAACAAATATGTCATAAATGTACTTTAGAACCCTCAAATTTGCTCTGAGTGAAACTGTCATCCAATGAACACGCACACACACAAGACTAGATTTATGAAAGAATTTAACTGACAATAATGTTTTAAAGAAAATGTTTGAAAGCAATATTAAGAGCGTTTGAATGGTTTTATTCTAGTGCAAATTGTTTTATTTTCAGCCAAGTTGTAAGTCTAGGTAAAGGGTTTTAAAGAAGCTTTAAAAACTATGATATTACTTTTCAAAAGAGACACTTATTATAGTTATCATAAAACAGGTAGTGATTGAAAAATCAATTACAAAACTCCTATAAATTATAATCAAAACCATAAGGCATTCGAATTGTTACTTGGGTGTCCTAGCAGCTGTTGCAGTTCGTGATTCATACGCCGTCTCCACGTTCCGTCTACCATCTGCACTCCGCCATAGATGGTCCTCAGTACCTTTCTTTCGAAAACACTGAGGGCGCGTTGGTGCTCTGCCAACAAAGTCCAGGTCTCGTGGCCATAGAGATCAACCGGTCTAATGAGTGTTTTGTAGATGATCAATTTCGTGCGGTGACGTACTTTTCTCGATCGAAGGGTTTTTCTGAGTCCTAAGTACGCACGATTCCCTGCCAAAATACGTCTCTGAATTTCTCTACTGATGTCATTATCGGCGGTCATCAGTGAGCTCAAATACACGAGCTCGTCAACCACCTCGATATCGTCACCGTCTATCAATATTCGTGATGGGAGGCGTAGTGTTTCTTCTCTAGAGCCTCTTCCTTTCATGTATTTTGTTTTCGACGCATTTATGGGCAGTCCGATACGCCTAGCTTCAGCTTTCAGTCCGATGTAGGTTTCCGTCATCTTCTCAAGATTACGTGTCACAATATCAATATCGTCAGCGAAGCCAAAAAGTTTTACGGACTTTCGGAAGATCGTGTCACTCGTGTCGATCCTCGCTCTTCGAATCGATTGTGTCGTATGCCGCTTTGTAGTCAATGAATAGGTGATGCGTGGGTACGTTGTATTCACGACACTTCTGGAGTACTTGTCTTATTGCGAATATGTGATCCGTAGTGGCGCGGGCTCCAGTAAATCCCGCTTGGTACGGTCCTACGAATTCCTTAGATATTGGTGATAGAATGTGTTCAAAATTTGATACCGTCACCTAAACAGGCGAAACAAAATACACGAAAAAAATATAAAATGGTCTCAAAACTACACAAGTTGACAGCCATTATCAGTAATCAACTAAACAAACCGATTCTGGCTATTCTGGTTCCCGGTGATAGTGGTCATATATTCTGGAAATAGTGGTCATGTATTCCAAAATAAATCTGACTCACTTTTCTAAGCGATGCACAGTGGTTCGAATCAATAAAAACCCCTTCTTAATCCACCTAGTGGTGTGATAATGCCTCTTTCTTCTTTCATAACAGTTTTACGAAAATATATTTCTTTTATTAATTTTTATAGCTATTTTGTCGTGAATACGACTTACTTTACTATGGGGCGCCTTTTCAAAATTAGCCATACGGAAGAACCTAATCGTGAATATTTCGACTTGTATTAACGGCAGCAACATAATTCTTTCACTATTTCATCAAAAATATGATCCGGAATTTAGGATAATATTTTGACCGGTGTGAGATAACCACAAACAACTCAAAAAATAAGTTTTCTCGAAATTTGAAAACCGCGGAAAACTCTTTACTTTCGCTTGGGTGCTGGTCGTTCGCATTGGAGAGAAAGAAAACGAAAAGTGGACAACATTATATAAAACCAGCCGTTCTAAATGCTATCCAAAGAACTATTAAGATTACTTCTTTACGAATCGAAGGTAAAAATCATCAGTTTAGTAAAAATCCTATCGCTGCTAAATATCGTAGAGAATTTCACAATTTGATCCTTCTAAAAAGCAGAAATGAATCATGTACAGCATCTTGATAGTTTCTTTCAAAGAAAGAAAGTTGCACAATTCATATAAAGAAATCGTGTCAGTTTTATTCGTATTCACGACATCCAGTTATGTCTCTGACATTACACAGCCGTACTTTTTATTACTTTTATTATATTTTATTACTATTACTACATTGCTATATTTTATTACTTTTAATAAACATGTTCGGATTCTAATTTTGACACCAATTGATTCAGATTGATTCGAGTAGTTCACAAAAGCATGCTTCAGTATTTATGTCACACAGTCAGCATCATTTTTCCAAACTAGTGCTTGACATTTGCGTTGCCTATTTGTATGAGAACAGTGATGCTAATCTAAGTTAAGAGTTTTGGCATCAAAAAAAATTTTCGATTTTGGAAATTTCATGTACTCCCCCCTATGGTGCTTTTTCAAGATCGAAAATTGTCAAACCTTTACCACCGGTCAGCACCCCTTACGCATGTCCGATTTAGCTCAAATTTTGCATGAAGGCTTATTTCGAGGTGCTTAAATTTTTGAGCACTATAGCTTAACGAAAATAGAGGTGATCCCAAAATTTTGGCACCCTTATATAGATATAAGAGCGGTGAAAATCATCGTGTTTTGTCGGTTACGTCACATATACAATCATATCTCCGGAACCAAAAGTCACAGCCATTTGATATTCAAACTTGATCAATGGTCCGACAGTAGCTTTCAAGTTTGTTAAAATCGGTTCAGCCATCTCTGAGAAAATCGAGCGCGTTCAAATATCTTCGAAAAGTGCACATACACACACACACACACACACACACACACACACACACACACACACACACACATACAAACATACGCACACACAGACATTTTCCGATCTCTTCGAACTGAGTCGAATGGTATATAACACTATGGGTCTCCGAGGCTCCGTTCGAAAGTCGGATTTTCCAGCAATTCTAATACCTTTCTATAGAGAAAGGCAAAACGTGGACATAATTCAAACCGTTCTTTTAATGTATATAGTTGCTTTGAAGAAATTATTTACAAATATATACCGCGTAATTTGATTCCATCCCTAATTGTTCATGGCCTACTTTGACAAAAATTATAACCATAATTTTTTTCTGAAGAGATAGAAAATTTTTTTCTTCGACAAACTTTTAGAACTATTAAAAATAATTTACTTTGTCAAATATACCAAAAGTATAGGTCGCACCGTTTCGGATATAAAAAGCGTTTTTGTGGCAACCCCCTTAAAATCAATTTTTTATTCATAACTTGCTTCAACTTATTTTTTTATGCATACTTTGTTTGGAATAATTGAGCCAAATAAAAAATACCATATTTTTGTTGAAGGTAATAGGTTTGTTGTTTCCTGGCAAAGTAATACAACATTTCACATTTTTTTCTACCTATGATAAAACCTTACACCGAAGCGAAATATGCAACTTTATGCAGCTGATTTTTACAAATTTATAGGAAAAGATGTGCCCAATACTGTAAAAAAAATTCTAAGTGGAACTGGATGGAACTTTTTTTAGGCCATTCCAAAGTTAGTTTTAGTAATTGAATTATGACAACCCCTTTAAAACTAGTTTTAAAGTAACTTGTTTCAAGTTATTTTTGTTACATATTTTCTTTGGAATAAATGTAGAAAATATAAAATTCCAAAATTTTGTAGAAGGTAATGCATAGGTTTATTCTTTTCTGATAAAGTTGTACATCTTTTTACCTATTTTTACCTAGGAAACCTTGTACCGAAGCGAAATATGCAACTTAATACAGCAAACTTTTACAATACTTTTAGGAAATTATATTCCTAATCCACATTATATTATAATAGGAATATCCTGAGCACTATTCGTGTGACTCATGACTATGGCCGTACGGAGGGTGTCACGCGTCTGCTATTTCTGTAATTCACTTTTGCAGTGAGCGTAGAGATGAGCATTTCGCTCCTGAGCTATTCCAGTGCTATTGAATCTTTAAAGTGAGCTGATAGCTCACAGCTCTTTTTAGAAGAACCGCAGCTCACCAGTTCACCGCACTGGTAAGCAGGGATGCCAGGTTCACAGATTAATCTGTGTTCCACAGATTTTCAACCTTTTGCACAGATTTAAAAAATGGCACAGATTTTCACAGATTTCTGAAAATGGTCACAGATTTACACAGATTCTGAAAAAGATCACATATTTTTGAAATTGGTCACAGATTAGCACTAAAAATTACAGAGTGTTAGGAAATAGTGAGACCTTTTTTTTTGCTTACCAAAATGATTCGGATTAGTTATTATGGAAACGGGGAAACGTGCTCAGATTTTGCACAGACATGTTTTTGGTTTGATAACAGATTTTTTTTAAAAATGACCTCGCATCCCTGCTGGTAAGGTGGAAACAAGCTACAAGCTGAACGGATTTTTGGCTCTTGAAGAGCGAGTTATAAATGAGAAGAGATGTGTGCATGAGCTTTTGTTCGTTTTTCCAAAGTTGTATTTATCCTTCTTTAACAGATTGAATGAGCCATTGTCACTAAGAAGTCTTACCTCTCACTCAGTGGCCTTAGTAAGCTAAGGTACATTCAGGGATGCCACTTTTGCAGATATTCTCAAATATGACATAATAATAATTCGCAGACAAGTTAGTTCGCATAGCATTGTCCTTCGTGCATCAATGATTTCGATCATGCATATGAAAGAAAAACGGCGCTCAAAACAAACCTTCAGTTCAATCTAAATGAGCTGATGAGCTGATACATTGAATCGATTCCCTTTAGTCAGCTGATCGGTTCGGAGCTGTTCACCGGTATGAGCTGCTTCGCACATCTCTAATTGATCGTCGCACGATCAATATACACCCGAACCTTCATTTACGTAATAATCGGGACTACGTAAATCGAATTATGACGTAAAGACGTTTTTTGGAATTTTCGACGTAAAAAAAGTTTTCCTTATTTATATGTATTAATAGATATGTATAATATATTGGATAGTTATGGAAAGAAAATTATGAGTATTTACAGGAAAAGGATGTTCTAAGCAGCATCAATTTCCAAGATGGCGACTTCCGGTTTATTGATATTCCTTGAAAACTCTTACAATATGGGTATTTTTTCGGAACGGGATTGATGAGTGGATGTCGGAAAACGATGTTTGAGTTGGTTCTGATTTTCAAGATGGCGACTTCCGGTTCATTAATATTCCTTGAAAACCCTTACGATATGGGTATTTTCGGAACGGGATTGATGAGTAGATGTCGGGAAACGATGTTTGAGTTGGTTCTGAATTCCAAGATGGCGACTTCCGGTTCATTAATATTCCTTGAAAACCCTTACGATATGGGTATTTTCGGAACGGGATTGATGAGTAGATGTCGGAAAACGATGTTTAAATTCATTTCAAAATCCAAGATGGTGTTTCTCGAAACCTGTAGCAAAACGAATGTTTTCGGAACGAGTTTAAAGAACGGTTCTTAGTAAACGTTGTTTGAGTAATTATGACTTACGGTCCAATATTTTATAATATTGTTACTTTTGGAATGGATTTTACGAGTCAATATTAGGAAGAAAGTTGTTTCAAATAAACTTCAGGAATTTTATTTCAAATTCAACATAATATTAGCTTGACACTTACAATCGAATTGTCAAACAAATACATAAATTGATGAAAATGCTTCGATGTAAATATTTTAAGGTTCATTTTTTGGTGAAAGAAATGTTAATATTTAATTTTCAGTATTGTAGTAAATATGATTTATTTGAATAGATTCAAGTTTTGAACTGCTGTTAAAACTGTTATTTTCGTTTTCGTTGACTGATTTCAATACCTGAACTGTTATTCATTCTTATGCACAAATCGGTCCATATCAGCATGGCCACGCTTAAGATTCAAATATAATGACACTCGCTAATGGCATATGGCGACGCACTTTCATACGCGAAACATTTGAAACAAAAATGGTGTGCACATTTTTTTGACACACTTTACCCTATTATTTTGGAACTGGAAGTCGGATACAGATGAAATTAAGAAAGTTTGTAATGGACTATTAGACCATTTGAATCAGTTTGTGGAAATCGGTTGCGCCATCTCTGAGAAAAGTTAGTTCAAACATTTAATTTTTTTGCACATTTAACTTATAACTCCGGAACCAGTAGTCAGATCCAAACCAAATTCAGGAATTTGTAAAAGACCTGAAGAGCTTTCTTAACTGATCGAAGTGTGTTAAAATCGGTTTATTCAACTCCGGAAAAAGTTGATGTACTTATTTTTACATTTTGTATGAGACCTCAAGACCTTTCATTTGAATCTAAGAGTGTGAAAATCGGTGCAGCAATCTCCTATAAAATTTAGTGTGAGAAAACGTTACATACACATGCGCACATACACACACAGACATTTTGCGTACTCGACGAACTCAGTCGAATGGCATATGACACTTGGCCCTCCGGGCCTCGGTTAGAAAGTCGGTTTGCATAACCTTTTTATACGAGAAAGGAAAAACACATTTAACAAAACTGTTTTCAATTCTAAAGTTTTCTAATTTTTAGCTGCATATTTTAATCAACCGGCAGGTTTTTTGCAAATGTTTCAATATTCTTTACGGATTTAATAGTACACAAAAAGTGATCTTTTTCAAAATCTTGACTCGAATTCCTATTATAAAGGCGGTGAGGAATAAAACAATCACAAGTACATTTCCTACACTTAAACAATAAAGTTCCGGTTTAGACTGACCGATTTAAGAAAACGTACATCATCTTTATCACATGATACAAATATGTTTGGAAGCAAAATCTCCACGTCACTTATGAATGCATATAGTCTTATTTAATTCATTGAATGCAATTCAATTCAACATCTATTTCGATTTTGATTACTGTTGAGTCGTGTAAATTCCTTTATTTTTGCATTTCTCTATAGGAAGAATATAGATTTGAATGAAAATAAAAATTTGTTTAAAGCTCGGAGACACTTATCGTTATATATCATTCAACTCAGCTCGATGAATGATGAACTAAGACATTTTAGTTCTATTTTTAAAAAACCACAGTTTTCCATCCAAAAGCGTTCGGTATATGTTTGAAACGTCGACGACCGTATTAGATAGTAAACACAAATATCAAATTGATTTTGGCAAAAACTCATTGAGGATGATTTTCGGATCTACCTTCCTGTACAAATTTTGGCTATATAAAAGGTTTACTATCACCTCCTTTCGGGTGTAACACCTATTACCAGTCACCATGTGTTACATATATAGATAGTGGAAGGTATCAATGGAGGACTATGACTTAAACAATGAAAACCTTAATTACTCAATAAATTGAGAATTAAATTAAATAATATTTGCAAAATATAGCCAATATAATTTTACATTACATAAAACATTGGACGGATTACAATAAATTTTTTATTGATCAAGTGTGAAAGTACTGGAGTACAGAGTGAAACACTTGGACTCACAGTATATCATGTGATTTTTAGAGGTACAACATAGTTTTTTTTAAGCGACTCTTCCCATTTCGAAAATGTTAATACAATATAGGATACGATCAGCAATCCTCTAATATTCAAACATTATTTTCTACGCAATATGCACTAAACCAGCTCCGAAAATACCCATATTGTAAGCGGTTTCAAGGAATATCAATAAACCGGAAGTCGCCATCGTGGAATTCAGAACCACCTCAAACATCGTTTTCCGACATCTTCTCATCAATCCCGTTCCGAAAATACCCATATTGTACTAATTTCCATGGAATATAAATGAGCCGGAAATGATTTTCATTGTATGCCAAAACCTCTTTTTACGAAGTATTTTCAACGTAAAAAAAGATTACGTTATTTGGGATTTTTGTCGTAAAAAGAGTTACGTAAAAAGAGGTAACGTAAAAGAAAGTTTACGTAAACGGAGGTTTGGGTGTATCATGTTAAAAAACGTGTTGCTTCGCTATAACTCAATTTATTTACACGTTTAAAAATGAAATCTCTTCGTAAAGGTTTGTACTTTTGCAATAGTTTTTCACATTTTGATTGGAAAACATTTTTCCATTTTTTTAATATGTGTTGAACTTTTGATAATTTTTCGGATTTTCAATTTTTAAAACCCACTTTGGAAAAGCCTAAAAGAATTGCATCGAGTTCCACTTAGGTTTTTTATAATATTTGTTTGCTCAAGTTGCGCGTGCAAGCATAAGCATGTTTATGCGTGTTTACGCTCACTTTGTAGTAGATATGTAGGTAATAGAGGTGGATTCTACGTAGATAAATCCAAAAAAATTGTTTTTAAAATAAAGTGAATATATCTCAAAAAATAATTTTTTTACACTATTTATATCTTCAACAAAAATACTTCAAATGTTTTTTTCTTCAAAATGAGGTAGAAAAAAAAGTTTTTTTTGTGAAAAAAAAATTTTTTTTATTCGAAATTGGTGCTACCCCCTTAACAAAAATTAAGGTGCCACTTTCAAAAGAAGCGTAATATAATCTTGTAAAACTTCTTCGAGAACACGTTAGCTCTTAAAAATCAGTGAAAGTCAGTACAGACTTTTGACCGATTTTTTTCCAGTTTTGGACCACTGTGCATCGGTTCAAAACTTATGGTTTGCCATGCTGGAGCCATGTGCAGAGTTTCATCCAAATCGGAGAAGGTCGATTCTGAGTTAGAGTTCGGATCAGCAATGTTAACTTTTTAAAAACTAAAATTAAACACTTTATTAATGAATCCGGAGTAGCGGATACTAACTAGCTATTACGAACACTCGGCAGAGAAAGAGAATGAGCGCGTGGCTCAGCTACCTTTTATAATGTAAAAACTGCTAACTATGCGATTCTAACGGCGTGTACTCGTGGCTCGCTGTAGTTGGTCGGCAGTGTTTCCTAACGGCTCCCCTTTTTGAAGAAAAGCTGTCCTCAGCGTTCTGTTTCCAAATCTGTGTTATTCCTGTGGTATGAATGGCACCTCGGGATGTCCGCCTGTTGTTGCATGTGCTGAACTCGTATCTTCTCTGTTCCCATCTTGTAGAATTACTAGTGCTGACCTGCGAGCGATGATTACTTTGAGGGCCCATACTGCAATGAATATGATTAGGCTTATAGATATAGATGATATGCCGCCAAATGATAACCATCCAAAAGTTTTGAGGTTCCAGTGGAGATTTTCTTCACTCCAGTGGTCGGTATGAATGACTTTGCCGAAATTTCTAGATTACTGTTGGAGAACTCTTCCCCGTCTAGTTTTAGCATACAACTGGAAAATTGTATGAGGAATGTGCCTTTCAGTTCTCGTTGATGATTGGAGCAGTTGGATGTTAACACTACATTCGCATCGTTTACCAGTATATTTCCTTCGTTGATTTTTCTGATGGTTTTACTGTTGTACACTCGTTCTGTAGGACATTGTGCGTTTTCACCTTTAATTATTTGTTGCACACATTCTACCACTGGCTCCAGTTGTGAGCTTGGACAGATATAAATGTGTTTGTATTTGGGGCATTGTGATTTTGTACTATATACTATTGGACCGTTCAGGTAATAGGTTGATGTTAGATGAATTCTTGTTTGGTTGGAAATTATTGACTCCACGAAGTTCATAGTGTACTCCGCGTTTTTTATTTTGGGTATTTTCAGTATGTATATGATGGTTTCTTTACTGTACATGACGTAGGCGCTCGAGATGTCCAGAACATTTTCTACGATTGTTGTTTCTAGACCGCTTCGAAGAAGGATCTGCTTTGCTGTCTTCATCTCTTGGTAGCTAATGAGCCGACTGCTAGGAATACTTTGCCTGGCCAAATCTATAGCTTCTTCTATATATTCTAAATGTTTAATGAGCTCGTCAATGTTGAACAGAAGGTTCAATGAATCGAAATAAGTGCGTGTTTCTTTAGCTGTTACATCAAAATTTCTAAGTGTCATTACAATATTGTTTGATATATTATTGATTCTATTTTCGAAGATGTGATTGGTAGTGATTTGTTTATTGTTCTGATCTATTGGTAAATTTGAAGTTCTATTAATTATTCGTAGATCTTCTACGTCCGGGCTGCCAGACACATACTTCCAAATTTTACCTAATGTTTCCCATCTTTTAGTTCTAGACTGGGGTTGCAACTTCTGGAAACAAGAGTTTAACGTTTCTATTTTAGAGTTTAGTAGTGAGCTCATTAACTGTTCTGTTTCTGTCTGTTTTTGAACCTGATAATTTAGTCGCTCTATAGCGTCCTGAATGAGACCTAAATCAATCCGGTGCATTATTCTTATAAAATTATTGCTAAGTCGTGCTGGTCCTAGGGGTATTATTGCCAGAGGGTTTTTGGTCAAGTCGTGTATTTGTATGTCGGTGGTCCCCGTCTTTATCCATGCGAAAAGTCTGAAAATTTAGAAGAAGGACCTGTCTTGAGTTTTTGTGTTTCTCTTATGAGTCTTGATTTGTTTTTCGTCAGTAATAGTTTTGTCTGTCTGACTCTCAATCTTTACAAGTCTGTAGCGATGTCCGTAAGGAGAGGGCTTCGCTCTGCCTTTAACGAGGATCGTTGGCTTATTGATTTTTCTGAATTCATCAGAACGCATAGTTTCCAACTTTGCGTTGTGACTATCGGCCGAAACTTTTATATTATCTTTGGCAGTTTGGATTGTTTTTTGCTTTGCCAGATTTATCTCGTCAATGTTTAATGAAGTGGATGTTCCATATATAATTTCTCGTGGTGAGAGATTTGTAGCGGAGTGCTTTGATTCGTTATATAATGCTGTAACGAGAGAGAGGCCCTCGTACAATGTCATGGTTTCGACCTTTCTTCTATTTGCCAAGTACATTTCGAGCAATGTGTTATGGAAGCGTTCTATAATCCCATTGCTGTTGCTGCAACTGGCAAAATGTAGAAAAATATTTTGTTTTTCCAAGAAGTCTTTAAATTTTGCGTTATGAAAACCTTTGGCTTGATCACAGGTGATCATTTTAGGGATTCCAAAAATTTTGAAATATTCAACTAGGGTTTCAATTAACTCATCTGCCGTTTCGTTACGGATTTTATATATTTGGGCGAATTTTGAAAAAGAGTCCACGAGAGTAAGGAATTTTTCAGTTTCTTTGACGTAAACGTCTATGAATACATTTTCGAAAGGTTTCTCGTAAACTCTTCAAGTGATCGGAATTTTGAATGGTTTTCTTTCATACTTGGAAAATTTACAATCTACACAGTTTTTTATGAAGGATTTAATTTTTCCAAGCATTCCAGGAAAGTATACTGATTTGCGAGTTTCCTCGTAGGTTAGCTTGTAATTTCGGTGGTTGAAGTTATGGCATCTCTTGATGAAATCCTGTTGGTCCTGAAATGAAACTAGATCCGGTAGTTTAATATTTGAGAATTGTAAAATTGCAATTCCAGGTTCGGCGAAGATTCCATTAGATTTTGTTGGATCGAGACATTTTTTAAGTAGGTCTGTCAGGTCGTCTTTCGTGTAGTCATGTCTGTGAAATATATGTCTAAAGTGATTGGGAAATATCATACAATTTAAGTACGGACTTTTAGAAGGGCTATGAGATTTGCGTATAATGATTTGAACTGGATATTTGTTAATAATTTCTGAGTGATACACAGGATCATTTTCGAACAATTCGTTACACAGTTCCTCGTTTAAGTTCAATTCTGAGGAAGGAATTCTAGAAAGACCGTCGGCAACGACGTTTTGTTTCCCTTTTTTATAAATTATTTTGAAATCAAATTGTTCCAAGTAGAGTCTCTGTCTGGTAACTCTTCCTGTGGAGTCGGTCAATTTCAACTCCTTCGTAAGAGGTTCATGATCGGTGTAGATCTTGAATTCTCTTCCGTATAAATATGGTCGAAAAGACTTTGCCGCAAAATAAATGCCTAAGAGCTCCTTTGCAGTAGCTGAATATTTTTCCTCGGCTTTTGATAATGTGCGGGAGAGGAAGGCGATTGGTCTTTCTTTTCCATCGACAGCTTGGGCTAGAACGGCACCGATTGCCACGTTTGAGGCATCGGTCGTTAAAATAAATGGTAAGTCGAAATCAGGGTATGCTAGAAGGAGATCGGAAGACATGATCTCTTTCAATTTTTCAAATGCCTCTTCGAAGTCGGGCGTTATCTCGAACGATTTTGGGTTTCCTCTTAATTTTGAAGTGAGAGGTTTGGCTACATGGGCAAACCGTGGTATAAATCGTCTATAGTAGCTTATCGTACCTAAGAATGATTTTAGTTCTTTTGGGTTTTTGGGAAGAGGCCAATTCTTCACAGCCTCTACCTTTCGTGGATTGGGTTTAACTCCTTCGGTTGTTACAACGTGACCGAGAAATTCCACCTCTTATCTTAAAAATTCGGATTTGTCGCATTGGATTTTTAAGTTTGCGTCTTGAAGGGTTTGTAGAACTTTTGAAATGTCTTGTAGGTGCTGTTCTAATGAAGATGAGAAGATGATTATATCATCCATATAAACGAAGCATCTTATACCGAGATGTTTTCTCAGTACAGAGTCCATTAACCTTTGAAAAGTTGCGGGCGCATTTTTCAGCCCGAACGGCATACGAATAAATTCATATTTCCGTTGTCCACGTTAAAAGCGGTCTTAGGGATATCGTCTGGTTCCACCTAAATCTGGTGGAAGCCACTGGCAAGGTCTAGCACCGTGAAATATTGTGCTTTTCCAAGCCGATCTAAAATCTCGCTGATCTCCGGGATCGGAAACCATCAGCGGGTGTAACTTCATTTAACTTCCGATAGTCTACGACTATACGGTATTTTTTTAAACCAGAATTGTCGACCTTTTTGGGTACGATCCAAATTGGAGAAGTCCACTGGGATGAGGATTCCCGAATTATTCCTGTGTCCAACATTTTCTGAACTTGTTCTGATACGATTTCGCGGAGATGGTAAGGATATTTGTACGTTCTTTGATGAATAGGTTTATTGTTGGTTGTGTTGATAGAGTGCTTGACTTCGTGTGTGAAAGATAACTTCTCCCTATCATTAAAAAATACCTTTTTATACGGCTTAAGGGTTTTCGCTAGAAGGCGAATCTCCTCATTATTTAAATGACTGGCTGGAAAATTTAGTTTGCTTATATTGCTTTCGCTTTCTAGTAAATAAGAATCGTTTTTAAATGGCTCAAAGCTGAAGTTTTCTTTTTTGCCATTCCTAGACAGAAAAACCGTCGCTTTGTTGTCTCGGGCTTCATATAAGCCGGGGTTTATAGTAACCTGAGAGCTAAGATTAACCTCCTGCTCGATCAAAAATGAACCGTTCGATGTGGTTGAGATCTCAAAAAAATTTTCTTTACATTCGTGGAAATTGAAATTGGATGGGTAATATTTGGAGAAATGGTATTTCTTATGGCCAATTTGTACAAAGTGATTTGATGTGTCTATAACTGCCTTCATTTTTGCTAGGTTTTCGTAACCTATGAGGTCGTCAAAAAATTTGTGGAACTGAAATACGTGGTACGGCAATTTCTCTTCAAATGAATCGTGGAAAAGATTTATACTTACTACGCTGTCTAGCACGAATCTACCGTTCTTATTAGTTACTATTGGTTTTTTTCGCTTTAGCCACGTGTTCGGGATTAATGTATGATTTGTTGGCTCCCGTGTCGACCAGATAGTTGAGATAGCCTTTCGTAGTCGGGAACCGCAAGTACGGGATAAAGTTTAGACTGGTCTTGTGTCTAGTCTGACCAGTTGAAAATTTACGTCACATTCTTCATGAGCGCAATTAGACTCCTCAACGTCGTCGTCATCGTCGTTGTCGTAATCATCGTTATCGTCATTGTCATTGTCATTCTTTTCGTCTATTGCACCTTTTTGCGCTTCGTTATTATTTTGTTCTGTTCGCGTGGCTTTAGGTTTGAATGGTTTTTTATGAAAGGATTTACTGGAATCGTACTGTGGAGGTTTGAAAATTAGTTTTGCTCCGTTTGCATTTTGATTGCTATTATTATAATGGAAAGAAGATTTCGGTTTTGTCGTGGGTTTGCGTGTTTCAGCGTTTTGATTTAATAGAACGGACTGATACACGTCTTCTACACTTTTGGGGTTAGAACTTCGGATTATGCTTGCCAGTGGTTCTTGGATATTATCCAGATACTTAGTCACGGTAATCTTTTCGAGAAGCTCTGTGGTGGAAATAGGATTAAGTAATAAATTTGATTTTATTCTCGACTCTAGCTCTTTCATGTCATTGTAGAATTTTTGGTGGGACCGCTCACCCTTCTTTGTCGTGAACAGGTGATTCAAATTCGTGGCGATATCGCGCTTGTCGCCATAGTGCTCCATCAACACTTTTTTTATTTCTGGAATCGTATTTGGATTCCCGTTGGTGCTAAGGGTGATTCGAGCTTCACCTTTAACTTTGTTTTTAATGGCTTGAATGTAATATGCATTCATGGTGTCTGGGCTACCATTTCTGCCTTTGATCGCGAATGTTTCATAAATTTGATCAATTTCGTCGATCCAAATGAGAAGTTCTCTTCTATTACCGGAGAATTCCGATAATTGTTTTATGGGATCCGGCACGTGGTATACACTAGTGCTATTGGTCACCAATCTTGTAAGCTCGGCCACTTGTTGGCGGAGCTGCTCTAACTCTGTTGTTTGCCGAGTTTCTACCATTTTAAACTGTGAGTGCGATAAAATAGATATAAAGTACTTACAATATGAAAACTGGTGTTAGCATCCGTAGTAATGAGTAGGTCGTGTTTCCGTGGTGGATCCTTTTACAGTTGTGTCCTAATCGGTGTCGCTGCTTTTGTAGATAATCAACCGTTGCTTAGCGTGACCGGTTAGTTCTTCTAATAAATGATCACTTGCACAACACTGTTATATGTTTTAAAACCACTATCACACAGATCCTACCGGCTGCGCCAGTTAGAGTTCGGATCAGCAATGTTAACTTTTTAAAAACTAAAATTAAACACTTTATTAATGAATCCGGAGTAGCGGATACTAACTAGCTATTACGAACACTCGGCAGAGAAAGAGAATGAGCGCGTGGCTCAGCTACCTTTTATAATGTAAAAACTGCTAACTATGCGATTCTAACGGCGTGTACTCGTGGCTCGCTGTAGTTGGTCGGCAGTGTTTCCTAACGCTGATTTTGTCACTTTTTCGTCTACTCATTCCTGGAATTGCTCTATCCGAAAGCAGCGAAAAATTTCACACGCAATTTGTTCTGTAATTTCAAGTTGCCAAAAGTACCACGCGTACTCTTAAGCAGCAAGAAAGTGGATTTTTTTAGTAATTGTGGAGTTTCTGGTTGCTTGGGTATTTACGGCAAAGAATCCTTTATGAATGCATTTATTTGTTCTCCCGAACCAAAGATGATAAGCATTTGTATGAAAGTAAGCTTGAAAACATGTACTAGACTACAGCCTAAAGGTAATTAAAGGGTATTTATAACAGAATGGACCTATTAAGAAACAACTACTTATGTTAAACACCATATCTTGAACCAAAGCGAGACCAATCAAGTTGTTGCAAATCAAATTGCTACATTGGCCGAGTCATGTTTCTCATTAACTGATATCGATGTACCAACTTCAAACTGAACAATCCATCTTAAACTTAAATGCAAAGTAACGAGCTAACATTCCAATGTAGAGATTCACTACTATAGGAATGGTACGATGCGAGAAAGATCCTCCATCCCTGGCAATCTGGTTCGTTACGGCTTGCTTCAAGTGCAAGAAACAACATTCTTTGTGCTCCTGCAGTGCTGCCAACTCGCTCTCAATAGCACATCAAGCATCGCATCGGAACGCAGTGGAGATTTCGGGACACACGAATCCTTCCTGTCGAGATGGGCGGTAAAACGGAAACAATAAACGTGATCAAACAGGAATCGAAAATTCATAAAGTTTAATGAAGTTCTAATGTTTGTCATCTCGTCTGCCGAGGTTCTCGTTCGAGGCAAATCGGTTCTGTTAGTAGCGCACGGTGGGTCTAACTTTAACATTTAAAATTGAAAAACGCTTATCTGACTAGCTTTCTCAGTTGAGTTTTAAGGCGATTTTTGAGGGGCATTATTTTGTTAATTTATTGATAAATTAATTTTTAATATGAATAACCGTAGGATTTGTCCTCAACTGATCCACCGTGCAGCATTCGAGCGAGAATTTTCAATTACGGTTCATTTAATCAATGAAACTAGATCTTATATTCTACTGGAGCCGTTTTGGAAAAGCTTGTCGTCGGTTGCGTAATGGAAAAGATAATATTGCTACATTGATAGTGTATTTCAAATTGTGAAGAAAATCAGGCACGGATATCTCTCTGAGAAATTGTAACCAAAATCCAGATGGAGGAATGGAGGAAAGAAGGTGCAGTATCTTTCTCGCATTGTACCTTTCCTATTGCAGTGAATCTTATTATTATTATCATATCGTTTATTTACCCCCGGTTTTAACCTAATAATGGTCGTTCACCGGGTATGTATCAGATTGGGGTAGGGGTTTGGGGGTGGCTGGGAGATAGTGAATCTCTATATTGGGTTCTAAGCTTGTAACTTTACATCTACGTTTACGATGATTTGTGTAGCTAGTAAATCTTTCGAACTTATCATATCATCTGATATTATTTAAAGCTGGACATTTCTGTATCCTTGCATTTGACCCTGAAAATGTATGAATTAATAATGCACGTGATTAGTACAAACATACTATCTTCCGATTGGATTTTGACGCTCACTGCTGCCTCAAATCAATGCACCGCAATCCACATCGTTATCAGCTTCGTTGAGAAAAGACTGCCAGTTGACATGTTCAATTCGAGAGAGAGGAAACTTTCCACTGCCAATCTGGAAACAGGCTTTAGTTGGTCTCATGGCTTCTTATGCATAAAATTATTCTGCACATGGAAAAGTTTCGTACAGGATTTTCCAGAACTAGGTTCAATCGAAAACGACAAGCCAATCGGATTCCAGTCCCGGTGAGGTTAATTGCTTACCGAAGATAGACTCCCAAACAAAACCCAGCACACCTCTGCAGCGATTCACACATGCTAACAAAACCCCAACGACAAATGGATTGTATTTGCTTCCTGTGTTCATCCAGCTGGAACTGACAAGCCAATGCAGTGAGACTAGCTAACGAAGATCGCACTCACAAACACACACACATGCAACACATCTATTTTATTGCGTTAATTTCCGGATGAAACTCAAGCTCGAGCGAGCGATATTTGCCATCCCAGAACGCTACAACGATTTCCGGTGAGCACATTGGCTTGTGGGAGTTGCGACAGGAGGAATACTGTCGGTAGTGTTTGTAGGGAGTCGCCTGCATCGACGGCATTGACAACGATGACAACAAGTCAAGTTTCATCTGATTTACGTTACTCTTGCACCGAACACGAGGATTGAATTGGGTGGTAAGCCACCACTGCCAGTGTTCCATCTACTTCTGGTAGAACTACGACTTCGACGGCGGTGGTCAGGTTATTTGTCAAGATGTCGTTTCATCAGCAAACAACGCGAACAGATATTTACGAGACGACGAGATTCAGATGCAAATTAACATAGCATCGGACAGGTCGGATGTCTGCTCGTTGGTTCGGTGCAAGTTTATGCTTTCCACAGCCGGTTACTGACATTCATATTCTAGGGCAGCAATTTTCGGTTTTCCGGGACTCTTGACTTAATCAGTTTGGTTTAATAATGCAACCCTGAATAACAAGTGCTCTTGTTAATTCATTCGGCCGGAAGTATGCATTGCAACGTAAAAACCTAGTTTTAACCGCCGAACGGTGCAGTGGTGGATTTTTCCTAATCGTTGAAATAAAAAATTGATTTTATTTCAGTTCTATTTCAGAATTTTTAACACTACTTCTGATATTCCATGACCCTAACAAGACCTACACTTCATAACTTGCTTCATTATATTATACCGGATCATGGTAAAATGAAACAGCTACCTAAAGGAAGAGTCCTTTTATCATAAATCAATTCATAAATTGTAGTTTTTTGCCACTATTTCCGGAACTATAGTTTATTCGCTTGGTCATCAACTTACAGGACTGTGGTGACCCTCAGGAATCAGATCAGAACAAATTGGCTCAAATGGCATGTTTCCTTTGATATTTGGATATTTGTGCCTTGTCATCAATTTGTTTTTAGCATTATTTTTCCGATATATAAGAGGGAAGGATTGAAAGGAAATGGTAAGGTTTGGACTATGAGGATGGGAAAAATTGACGACACAAAAACACAAAAAAGCAGAAATAAATTCTGCACCCCTAAGGGATGCTGAACAATCTGCTGGGGATCACATTAAGTCTACTGTTAATAAAACCTCCAACCCCGAGAGGATTTAGAGATCTTACAAAAGCGACACTATTCTGCACTCCCGGAAGAATGCAGAACGATTCGCAGTATGTACGAGCAGAAGTAAATTCGGTACCCCATAAAGGATGCCAAACAATCTGCAATTCTTCAAGGTGAAAACAGAAAGGATTCATTCACTTCAGGAAGAACGACGAACCCTACTGACTATAGCTCCTTACCACATTGGGTGAGAAACGAGAGAATATCCTTTAATTGTAGCTCCGCATACACAGACTCAACCATGTATGGAGAACCAAAAACCCGGATACGTAGTTGCGTCGCTTTGTAGCTGTAAAACCTCCCCGAAGTAACAAACAACGAAATTCCGGTTTTCGTATAACGAATATTACTGCTGTGAAACATGTTAAACAAGAAACTTGTTGCGCATCATACAAGCATAGTGCGCTTTTCCAATCGTAGAATCGTAGCGAGGTGTGTTAAAAAATACTATACATGAAGTATGTTTGCTAGAATGCTGAACGATTTACAGGTGCCAAAATGCACATTTAATTAATCTCCAACTCCCAAAAGTATTGCATTCCCTGAAGAATGCAGAGCATTTCGCAATATGTATGAGCAGAAGCAGATTCAGCACACACAAAAAAACATTTAGGGTCAATACAGAAAGGATTCATTCACTCCAACGATGAACCCCTATGATTACAGCTTCTTACCACATTGGGTGAGAAACGATACAATATCCATCAATTTAAGATCTCCCTACACAGATTGAATCATGCGTGGAAAACCAAAATCCGGTCACGTAGTTACGTCAATGTGGGACAGTTACATATCAGATGCTATGAAGTACCGCAAATGCATTTATACAAATCCCTGCCTTCAAAGCTGTAGTAACAAAGTGCCTTAAAAACTGTAGTAACAAAAATAAATACGCGTACCACAGATTCTCTGCTGAAATATTGATTGTACCTCACACAGAATTGCGTAGATTTGGAACACAGTACAGTATCCACCAAGTGAATGAGACTGCTCTAGCTTCATTTCACGACAGTAGACGCCAGCACCAACACGATAACCCAACAGAGAACTCTCATGAAAGATAATTGTTACGGTCGTCGTGTGTTCTGTTTTCTAAATGCCTGTAGAGTTGCATTAAATGATTATGATTACGGTGGCATCTCAACGGATTTACATAACAGTACAATAGTAATCTTAAACTTAATCTTTTTTTAAGTTTCCCCAAAGAAATTCGTAAGAAATTAATTTTGAATAAATCCATCGTGCTACAAATTTTTGCAAATTCCATCAGGTTTTGGCACCCTCTGAATGTTAGCGCCCGAGGCGATTGCCTCACTCGCCTCACCCTCACTACGGTACTGGAGAACAGACATCCAAGCGAGTAGAAACTTTATCAAAAAGCTGTGAAAATCCGTTAAAAATCACCGTTGCGCACGACTTTGCACGCATGAATTAACATTGTATGAAAGCTCGAAGCACCTGTTCAGGAGAATTGCTACTTGGTGATTATTTTTAAAACAACCGTTAAATTTCTTACACAAATTGAAATCTCTACTTGGATGTCTGTTCTTTGTTGTATAGCATAATATAAAATAATAGAATGTACTGTAATATAATGTACATTAACATAATATAATATAATATAATATAATATAATATAATATAATATAATAAAGGGTGATTTTTTAAGAGCTTGAGAACTTTTTTAAACAATAAAACGCATAAAATTTGCAAAATCTCATCGGTTCTTTATTTTAAACGTTAGATTGGTACATGACATTTACTTTTTGAAGATAATTTCATTTAAATGTTGACCGCGGCTGCGTCTTAGGTGGTCCATTCGGAAAGTCCAATTTTGGGCAACTTTTTCGAGCATTTCGGCCGGAATAGCCCGAATTTCTTCGGAAATGTTGTCTTCCAAAGCTGGAATAGTTACTGGCTTATTTCTGTAGACTTTAGACTTGACGTAGCCCCACAAAAAATAGTCTAAAGGCGTCAAATCGCATGATCTTGGTGGCCAACTTACCGGTCCATTTCTTGAGATGAATTGTTCTCCGAAGTTTTCCCTCAAAATGGCCATAGAATCGCGAGCTGTGTGGCATGTAGCGCCATCTTGTTGAAACCACATGTCAACCAAGTTCAGTTCTTCCATTTTTGGCAACAAAAAGTTTGTTAGCATCGAACGATAGCGATCGCCATTCACTGTAACGTTGCGTCCAACAGCATCTTTGAAAAAATACGGTCCAATGATTCCACCAGCGTACAAACCACACCAAACAGTGCATTTTTCGGGATGCATGGGCAGTTCTTGAACGGCTTCTGGTTGCTCTTCACTCCAAATGCGGCAATTTTGATTATTTACGTAGCCATTCAACCAGAAATGAGCCTCATCGCTGAACAAAATTTGTCGATAAAAAAGCGGATTTTCCGAATGGACCACCTAAGACGCAGCCGCGGTCAACATTTAAATGAAATTATCTTCAAAAAGTAAATGTCATGTACCAATCTAACGTTTAAAATAAAGAACCGATGAGATTTTGCAAATTTTATGCGTTTTATTGTTTAAAAAAGTTCTCAAGCTCTTAAAAAATCACCCTTTATAATATAATATAATATAATATAATATAATATAATATAATATAATATAATATAATATAATATAATATAATATAATATAATATAAAACGATAATATATAATAAATAATGTAATAAACAACAGAATTATAAGTTGCAGTATACTATAATAAATATTGCACTTTAGGATGTGCTTTAACTTATAAGCCATTTCGCACCCTCTCATTCTGCTACTAACGCAAAAGGCGATAGCACCCAATCGACGCCGTTCTATTGACCAAATGTCATCATAGACGCTCGGGGAAGCATAGGAACTTGTAAGGACTTAGTTATCTCACCATTTGACGACCAGTTCTTGAACTATAAGGTGAAGTTTGTATAAAATATCAAACCATGGTTTAGCCCGACGATGCAAAATAAGGAAAAATTCTTATTGACTTGGTATACCTATTTATTATTTTAGTTGGTTTGACGTAAAGCCGCCATAACTTAGTTCAGTTTTGGCAATGAATGAGCGGAAACATATATTGGAGAAGCCAAATGAATGAAAAACAAACAGAAAATATGATTTATTGGAAAAATCATATTTAAAATCATCTTTCGTGTTAGTTTTTCATTCATTTTGCTTCTCCAATATATGTTTCCGCTCAGTAATTGCAAAAATTTATATAACTATTTACAAATTGAAAAGGTTATGTTAGTTTGTATCCAAAGAAAGTCTTCAATTTTATTCAAGTTTGAAAAACGAATCTTCTAGTGGTATTTTTTAAAATATAGGTAATATGAGAAAGGCATCATTACATCACTAGGGGAATTGAATAATATTTTTATTAGAAATAAAATACTCGTTACGAGGACAAGATTACAAAAACAAAAGCTCTTGTTAAATTGTGCCAAAAGTGCAAACTAATATTCAAATGTAGGAATATGCTACTGCAAACCTCACCGGAAGCAATCCAAAATGATTGCTAATGAAAGCAATAAATTTGACCGTGATCGAAACGACGTGCATTTAGTCGGAGATGCGAAACACAATTCTTTAGCCATTTTCATTATTCGCACATAAAAGGAAACAGCCAGAAAGCTCGTGCAGAAACTTTTATCCACGTCTCTTCACATCGTCACCGGCTGCTTCTGCTTCTGCTGCTGCTGTTCAGGCGCCATGCTGATGATGTGCAGCCGAACGACGAACCGGCATCCGGCATTATTGGAGTCATTTGGACGTGCTCCAAATTAGTTTGTACCATGCGGAAAATAATAGCAAAATGTTCTCGGTTCTTCCGAAAAACCCAATAGCTTGCCACATTACGCCACATTATTGTGTGCTCTCGTTGTGACACAGTAAAAGGGGGAAAAAGCAGTAGATAGGTAGTGTAAAACCATTTAGCCGAAAGTTACGCGAGCTTTTATTTTCATCCACAGTTGCAGTTGTAGCAGAAGCAGAGCACAGTAGCTACAAACTGTGGACACATTGCGCGGCACCCCTCCCGCGGGAACAAAGCGAACAACTGGAATCCCGACAATCGCTTGCAAGTGCATCTGTTGTGATGCTAGTTCCGGAGTTCCGGCAGTTTTCCACACTTCCGGATGAATAGCCGTAAGTATGGCCAACTGAAAGTTTAATTTTCAAGCACGGCAAAACATTCACTCGAGCAGATGCATTTACATTCGCTTCGGGGGGTGGGGGTTTGTTCCTGCAAGCGGTACAATTGAATCCAAGAGCCTTATTTTCCGATTTGTTTTGTTGCTGAACTAAGAGATGTTTTGGTTGAGTCTGTCATTGAAAAGAAAAAGTAGAGGAAGTCTTTTATGCTGCTTGTTCAGTTTTATGCAGCTCCACACGGTAATACTATTAGTGTAAGAATATTTCGCGATGCTGTGGAATGGTACTATTATTTGTAAAAAGTACACGAATGAGAATTTTCAACTAGAAGGGCCTCGGAATATTGAGGGAATTGAGTTCTTGGATTTCGGAACGAAACTGCAACCACAAATTTTGAAAATCTTGTGGCTCAGTTACCACACCTTTAACAATCATTGAACAGTTGTTTGTGATGGAAGAACGGGTCTCTAGTATCAGTGACGTATTCGCCGCGGATCGAATGTGAACAGATCATGAAAGACACTTTCATTTCCGAAAATATAACCGTAGAAGTCTCGCAGATGACTCAACCGATTTTGACATATTTGGAAATGTTACCGAACAAGTAACCAAATCGTTTAAGAATACTTCTATTATATTAAATCTGGAAATACTTGAATATTATATGTGTTTTGTTCCCCACTAATACGTACTACTTTTTTCAAATGTTTAGACTTCATAAAAATTACGACTTATAGGAGACCTCATTCTTTTTTAGGCATTCAAGACTTGTCTAAACAAAAGTTTTTTCACTAACACTATCTTTTTCATAGGACCTTTTTGCTATGCAAGCTTTTTTGCAGTTTTCGTTTGCTGCAAAATACGAAAAAAATGAAAATGTCATTAGGTAATTTTTCGATGCTAGATTTCGCGTCGAATAAAGAAACACCCATCCGTATAAAACGTCTAATATTCGGTTAACTTTTTTATGTATCTAATTCTCGATGCATCTTCAGTACATCTTGCTTCTTAGAAGCGTGATAAAAAAGAGTTCGCATAGACAATAAAAAGAAACTTAAGTAAATTATCTATGTGTAAAAGGTAAAAAAATCGACCTCCAATTTCAAAATTGTGTCATTATAAGTGACAATGTAAAAAAAGGCGGGAGAGTAATGTCACAGACATGACTGGAGGACGTGAATACAAATAAAAATGATAATCGTTTGTATAAGTTAATTGTGTGGAATCATTTCTGGTATTCAGAAGGGTCAAATTGTGGAATTCTCTACGAAATTAAACACTGTTCGGAATATTGCTCTCGAACGTAAAGCGTTAAATACTGGCTTTATGCGCATTCGTTTGAATTCGAATTTTGCACTGAGAAAAGTGCACAAAGTTTATCAAATTGTTCTAATTTTGCACTAAACTGATGATATTTATCTCCGAATTGCAAAGAAGTAATATTTATAGTTCTTTAGATTACATTTGAAGCCATTGGAAGCGCTGATTTTGCATTATGTTCCCCATCGTTGTCCACTTTTCATTGTATTTTACTCCAATGCAACGGCCAGCGCAATCGATCTTCTTTGAAAAAAACTGGCTCTGCGAACGTCCCGCAATTGATTCAATACTGAACTGAATTCTTGATACTGCAACTGAGCTCTGGACCTGAACCATCCAGAATGATGCACTTGCTTTACTTCCTGCTTACTGCAACTATAGAGTCTTAACCTGCCCAGGTACGAAAAAGGCGTCATGAGTTTTCTTCATTGATACCAAACATTTAAGAAAACTTTAGTTTTGAATTATTTGTGATTATATCATATAACTGAAAATTTGAGATAAATTGATGATCATATTTCCGATGGCTAAATTATGTTCATACGTTTTTTTTATTTAGATTATAGAGGTTTTAACTTTGAGGTCATTCGCCTCTTCGGACCAGAAAAGATTCCTGACCCTATGCTATACCCGTCCCCATGTTCATACGTTAGATGTAACAAGACATATTCACAATCAAAATCTTATCTCTCTCAGAGGATAAATTTTGGAAAGGCGTCCCATAATAAAGTAAGTCGTATTCACAACAAAAGAGCAAGTATATTGAATCTGTTCAGTAAGCTCTACTAGTTTTTTTTATATATGTTAACTAAATTCAATTTGATTAGACTGATCAGTGCGACAAAATTTAATTTTTAATGCAATTGATAAATATTGATGAAAAAATAAATACACTGTCAGTATATTCAAATCTATTCAATTTACATTTGTTGTCATACTCAAATGAGACTGGATGCATCGTCGATTGAACGAAAAATCCGTTTTACGTAACAATGAAACTACCCGTTTCACTGTTTTGAGTTTCCAGCAGCTTTGAATAGATAGTTTTTGATTTTGACGTGAATACGTCTTACTATACGATGGGACCACTTTTCAAAATTCACTCTATACACCAAAGGGTAGAATTTAATCGTGAGCATCTCTTGTTGTATGAAACACACAACATAATTTTTTCTACTTATCATCAGGAATCTATTTAGCAATTTATGATAACATTTTCAGTTGTATGATACAGGGTCCGCCATCTAACTTTTTTTTCAACTAGCTTATTATTTTGTTATTTCGACATTGGTAACCTTAATGTCTCTTCTGAGTTTACAGAAACTTAGTTTTATTCTTCCGCTGGAAAATACGCTTGAGAAACGCGTGAAAATAGTGCTGTTCTACTTTGAAACTGGGCTTGCGATCAGCTTGAAGAAGACGCCGATTTTTGCCAAAAAATCATCTTCTTGCATGAGGCACATTTTCATCTCGGCGGGTATGTTAATAAGCAAAATTGACGCATCTGGAGGACGAAAAACCCACACGTTAGCATGGAAAAGCCGATGCATCCTCAGAGAGTAACGGTTTGGTGCGGATTTTGGTCTGGCGGCATCATTGGTCCATTTTTCTTCGAAAATGAGGCAGGAGCCGCCACCACGGTCAATGGCGAGCGCTACCGCGCCATGATTAGCGATTGTTTTTTCCCGTTACTTGGAGAGAAAGACTTGGATACCATTCGGTTCCAACAAGACGGCGCTCCGTGCCACACAGCCAACGCTACGATCAATCTTCTGCGCACAGTCTTCGAAGATCGAATTATCAGTCGAAATTCAGATGTCGTTTGGCCGCCTCGGAGCTGTGATTTGACGCCGTTAGACTATTATCTTTGAGGGGCTGTCAAAGATAAGTGTTATGTGGACAAGCCAAACACAATTCAAGCCTTGAAGGGCAACATTCGTACAGCCATAGCTGAAATAAAGCTGCATACAATCGAAATTGTACTAAAAAACTGGACCGACCGTATGGCGTACTGCAAGGCTAGCCGAGGCAGCCATTTGAATGAAATTATATTCCACAATTAACCGGACAGATTGTACTTTAAATTGAAAAAATAAATTTTGAAATCGGATGAACCGTTTGTGTTTTATTGCATGTTTAAAAAAAAGTTACATGGCGGACCCTGTATAACCACAAATAACTCAAAATTGAAATTTTCTAAAATGTTTGGTATGTACGAGCATTAAGGTTAAATTCAGTACCACAATAAGGCGTGCAACTGCATAAAGCACAAAGCGTATCGTGCGAAACCGACACATAGAAATACGGGACGTGATTGAGTGCAATGGGCCTAGGACAGTTGAAGATTTTTTTAAATCCAAGATGGTGGCTTTGGGTTTGTACATACTTAGTAAAATTGCTGTAAAATTTGTATTTTCGAGACGGGTTGGACAAGTAAGTTATTGAAATTACGTCATATTAATTCCTGAAGAAGATTTATAAATCCTATATTTGTTGTAGATTCTCTCAATTAAAACGAATTTGTAAATGAATTTGAGCATTTTAATGCCATCGGTTTTGTCCCCTGTCATATTTTTGCTCTCATGTGTTCTACCTTAAATTTACACCGTTACACCTTAACGCAATCAATCAACTAGTACGAACGATTACCGATACTCGGAAGAATGGAATAAAGTTGTTTGTTTTATTCGTATTCACGTCATCCAGTTACGTCGTTGACATTTACCACCCACCTTTTTGTATGCATTGAAACGTGCTCCAAAATATTCAAAATGAAGATTGGAAGAGGAACCAATAAATTTATGTACATTCTGTGATTGACATTTCAACTATCAAGACTGGTTTACAGTTCATTTAGTATCTTGAACGTACTGAATGTTCGTTAAGAGCTCATTTGATAGGCGCTCTCTCAGTCACTTTGGTTTTTCAGGAACTTGGCGTATCCTCGCAAAATTCAATTGATGAACATCATTAAACGTCTGACGGTGGTTTGTTTACATGTTCATTCCAATTTGAATACATGTTACTTGACATGTTAAAAAAAAATCAATCCATTCATTAAATTCCACAAGTTCTTGAATAAAAATTTGTTTAAAACATGACGATCCATTTATGTGCATCTTATAAGATGTGTAAAATTACAAAAATGTTTTAGAACTGTGCAATGTCTTTTGTAGTGGAACCGACGTTCGACACGTCAGCAAATTGCACTTCGGTGGCAATTGAAAAATCGTTTTACAAACAGCATTAACTTTACGTCTGCTTAGCGGTTCAAGTTGAACTGTTTAAGTTTGCACTAAGCAGTTTAATTTGAACCGCTCTTCACTGACGAGTCTAAGACGAAACGTAAAGAAAAGCTTGTATTGCACGTTAGACTAAATTGGTCTAACGAGCTTAAATGATTTCGAACCACTTCTACTGCGTTTCTCCAGAGACGCTACTTCCATGAAAATCAATTATTTGTATACAAAAACCTACAAAAGTACCAAAAAAATATAAAATAATTGCTAGAAAACAATGTGACAAGTGAAGTTTCGTGTTCGTGCGTAAATCTGGCATCGTTGCCTACAACACCATCGATAAATGCTGTCAGTTTTTTCAAGTAGTTCTTGGTTGCATACCTTTTGGCGATTCGTAAATCCGTTGCCGATCCTCAGTGATTCCTGCCCATATAAAAGTTGGCAGAAACCCTAACTATGTAAATCCAACGTCTTCTGTATGAGTTTTCGTCAATAATTTGAGGTCACTTATTATATCCACCTAAAAGTGATATGAGCGGTTCAGTGTCCTAAAATAATGTTATAGATCCTCAAAATAACACGAGTTATTCAAGAGAAACAAGTTAAAATGTACCTTCTGATCAAAATTAACCCGGACTTGGCCATTTAAACCGCGCGCCTAAACCCAACCGATAATTTTTTTCCTAGGTTGGTATAATATTCTTTGACATTGCTGTTAAGTTTGAGCGGGATATGTCAATTAGTGTTTGACAGCACGAACAATTTGTCGGGCTATTTTTACCATGGAAAAAAATTTAACATCGAGTTTGTTTGAAATTTTGTGTTTCAAATGGAATTCCGGGTACGGAATCATTGAAAATGTTGCAGAAGTGTTTTGGGGAGTCGGTCAAAAACCAAGATGATGCTCATCGTTTTCTTCGATTAGTGCGGTGCTTCCAATTCTGGTCCAGCATCAAAGTCCTGAATTTTCTGTTCAGAACGCAAAATCTGCACTCAGATCTCAAATTCTTATTCAAAAGTTAGGTCAAGTTACTCCAGGTTCAGGTCCAGGTTCTGAATCTAAGCAGAGAATACTGGTTCAGGGTCAGAACACAGATCCAATGTCAGAATCTTTATCAAGGACGCAGGTACTCAGATCCAGTAGTCAGTAGTTCAAGTCGAGAAATTAGGTTCAGGTCTAGAATCTGAATCCAAGTGCAGATTTCTGCTTCAGGTTCAGAATTTTTCTGTCAGAATTCTAGTTCAAAATCCATATCCAGATTCAGCATTAAGATACAGAAAACTTGTGGGGCCCTGGGGTTCAGAATCCTGTTCTAAGTTTAGAATCTTTGTCAATAAATCAGGTTCAAGTTTAGAATTGAGGAATCCTAGAGAACACAGGTCCGCAGAATCCAATCCAATTTCACAGTCCAAGGCAAAATATTGGTCAAGATCACGCCCACAGTCTAGGTTCAAGGTTTAATTTCAGAAACTCTGTCAAAAGTTCGGAAAACAGAATTCTGGTCCAGAATCCCAGTCCAAGCCTTTGTTTCAAATTCAGGTTCAGGCTCAGAATCAACGTTAAGGTCTCTGTCAGGAGTTCAGGTTCACAATGTCTGTCCAGGTCTAGAATCCAGATCCATGTTCCGAATCCAAGTACTGAATTCTGCTTCAAGTTCATCCGTTATTTCTAATAAAACGCGTAAAAAAAGTCACGGAAATTAAATTCGCATAAATTAAGTTCACGTAAATACAGTTTTAGTGTACTAACACAAGTAATACACACAATCATTCACATCTTTATCCCCGAAACTTTTTTTCTGTCTGTTCTCCGTGGAACCTTGTGGGTTGCAAATAAACTGTTTGATTT
Source organism: Malaya genurostris (assembly GCF_030247185.1). Classification (NCBI taxonomy): domain Eukaryota; kingdom Metazoa; phylum Arthropoda; class Insecta; order Diptera; family Culicidae; genus Malaya; species Malaya genurostris. The sequence goes on from NC_080571.1 coordinate 50,034,129, forward strand.
CAAATGTTTTCGTTTTTGTCTCGAAAAATTACTTTTGGGCGTGCACCTGTCGTGTCATACATACGCCACAAGAAAACACGTCTGAGGCAGAACTTTTCTCTATTGCCCAATAAAAACACAGACTAAAATTGTGACTGATACAATCGAAAAAAGAAAAGAGAACGACATCCAAAAACTGACGTCACAAGCTGTCAGAGACAGTTACAAATCGAATCGTTCTGCTAACTGAACCACTGTGGATGTGATGATACACAAATCAGAAGACTTCCCGGTATAAAAGAAATTGGTATTTGATCTGACTGTTAACGGCCGTTGTGGTTCACATTTTAGTTGATCCTCTGTGGTAGAATTTCGCACACAAAAACTTATTGCACATTTCTCCTACCAGGCGATCTCTCTTTAATTCGCGGTTGAGCAATTGTATGTTAGATTTCGTTATGTCTCTATTGACTTCTATTTTGCTTACCTAATGTATGATCGATGGGATTTCAATAATTTTGTTTTACTTGGTGGCAGTGTGGGTGATTGCCGAAAATTTGTCAGAAGCTGCTCGATATTCCTCTATATTGTATACAACATTTTCAATCCGGTAGAAGATGCTACAAGAATTCGTGTCTCTCAATGCATGAACCGTGAGAGAATTTTTCTACATTTCTTCGCTCCATTTCATACTCTGAGTATTTCATGACTCTTAACAAAAAAAATGATCGGTGCTGTGTGGAATTTACCAAGAGAGAATCGCAAATTGACAATTATTGCAAAAAATCGAGTTGATGATCTCATTCTAGGTTGCAATATTAGAAATTCGCTCTCGCACTGGTGTCCACAATATGATAAATAAACCATGCCGATTTTTTTTGCTGCGATGATATCCGTCTCTCTTTGATGGCACTGATTGATTCGTGTGAAGAGCTACTAGAGAGCGTTCTTTGATACGATAAAAGCCATCCTGGCTTGGTGGGCAGAAGAATGAATATTTAAAATGGGCATTCGACCAGAAAAGTTTGGTAACCACTGATGTAGATCATCATGTAGATTGTATAATTTTATTGTAATGAATATTGACACTGAAATTTTCATTTAAATTTATGGTGTATAAATCTCGACAATCTGCATTCAATTATGTTTCAGAGGCGGCAGACCGAAAAATTGGTTTCCAAGTTCATAAAAATTATAAAATAAAGTAAAATATTGTGATAATACCACAGACTAGCCTTTGCAATAGCTCCTTGAGTTACCACTGTCTCCAAGGAAACCGAGCTTTTATTCAACCTCTACAGGAAACTATACTCGATCAGATTAATTTTACGACGTGGCGAGATCCGGTAGATGCATAACAGTTTGTTTATTTCTTAACATTTCGTTTGGCTTTATTACTTCCAACAATGACCTGTTCATTGCAATCTCCTGTACTATCAGATTGAAAAAATGATATAATCCAACGACCAACGTTGATATTCTGTATCGTCCCCGTGTATACTCTGGCCGCTGGATCCAGCGACACCCGACCCGACACCCCCAGTCTTCACCAGCAACGCGTTCAAAGTGTGAAAGATTCCGGATTGTTGAAGCCAAGTTTCGATGGTTGGGAACCTCCTCCTCCTCCCGATGTAGCCAACTTTTCTCCGGCTGGGTCCTACAGGGTCAGTCGGGTCGGATTTCCAAGATGTGTGCATTGTTTTTGATTTTCTTTTGTTTCTCAAGTTAGTACAGGAGCAGAACAAGCAAACCGAACCGCTGAAGAACTCCCAAAATTGTCTGGCGAAACTTGCACTCCGGTGTGATGCGATGCGATGCGATGTGATGTGGTTTGTAATGAAAAGTTTGCGTAGCAAGTGACAAACAAGTTGGCAAGGAAAACATCCTGACGGAGAGAGTGGCCTCGGGGAGGCCACTGCTGAGGTAGGTGAAAGTCCTTTGCTCCATAGTTTCAAGATTTGACTTTACTGATTAGATTTACGGGTTGAGTTTTGGAGACGAGAAGGAAGTATGATCAAATCCGGCGACATGTTTGTGTAAGTGCTATGATGACGAGTTGCGGTGTTGCTATGACAAGTGGCCTACTTTGATGACACGGAATGAACCGAGAGTAATTTCAGCTTGTGGAAGTACGATGGAGCGCACACAGAATCAAACGGGATGAAAGTTGACAGCATGCTATCAAATATCATTAGTGACCGAATTGGTAACGAAACTATGAACACGTTTTGATACAGAACATGTAGACCGAGAGTGATACTAAGTATGAAAAAGTTGTTATACTTACTACACCATTTAGATACACTTTATGTAATAACTCTTTTTACGAGCCAAATCGCAAATAACGTTAACTTTTTATACCTCCCAAAAGAGGTTTTTGCATAAAATGAAGCAGATTTCCGGGTAATTAATATTCCATGGGAATCACCACGACTTCTCATCCATAATGTTGGCAACAATTCAAAACATTTAATTTGAAATATTGGCAGTGTTAGCTTCACATTGTAATTGACATGTCGTTTGCTCGTTTGGAACTGGAAGCTGTCATTCCAAACGAACAGCTGTCGTCACTCTGGTTGTAGGCTCTGGTTACATTCTAGTTTAGCGTAGTTCCGAAATCCAAGATGGTGACTTTCGGTTTGTTGATATTCCTTGAAAACGGTTACAATACGGGTATATTTGGAACGGATTTGATGATTACATGTTTTTTTTGGATATTTTAGTGTATTTTATAAAATATTTAAAAGCCAAAAGCTCTGAACAATTCAAGTTGATTTTCAGCCTGTATTTCAAGCAATTTTAGTTCCAACTATTAATATAAGAAATTCTTCCAAATATAACGGCTAGCTTTTGTTCTGTTTTTGCAACTGTTAGGCTCTCATATAAATATTTCGAAAATATGTTTTCGGAATCTTAGAAACAAATTCGCAAAACTGTTGGTATTAGCAGTTTTAAAACTTGAGTCATTTATAATCTGAGTATAATGTTAGGCTTACTGTAGTTTGTTACGATTCCTTTTTAGTGTGTGTGTAAATTTTTTCTCGAAGATGGTTGAACCGATTTCAACAAACTTAGGCTCGCTTGGAAGCTATTATTAAGCCATTGATTAGGGTCTGAGGCCAGTGTTTTAGGGTGATTTAGAGGGCCATTTTCACGCTTTAAATCTGATTTTCTCAGAAACGGGGACGAATATCAAAAAACTCAACTGATATTTTCTTAGAAAATTAATTTAGATTATTCTGTGAAAATTTCAGAATGATTGTTTGACTTTAGCGTTCGGGAAAATCTTTTTTTTTGAAAGAAGAATTGAACAGCTGAAAACGGTAACTTTCAACTTGTTCATTGAATGTCTCGCCTTCAAAAGCATGGATCGAAAATCTATCCTGACAATGTCTAGATAATTTAATTTAGATGCGATTAGTCCATAAAAACATATATGTTGTCGCGATAAAAATAAAGTGTAAGTTATTTTCGTGGAGGTAAGTCGATTTCTATGTCGGCGCCATTTTAGTTCCCTGGTAACGTAACGAAACATGAGAGACAAAAGAATTCGGCTCAGAAAGGCTGCCAAACAAGCGGCAACTTTCTTGGATTTTATGTGATGTAGTCAAACTTGTAACCGAAAATATCATAACTTTCTTGGTCACCCGGCCACATCGAGAGTCATTTTGCACATTAGAGAGAGAGCATGGAGAGAAATACACAGCGAGCCACGTGGTTTTACGCGACCTACTGGCCTCAGCCCTTAAGTTCGAAGATCGAATGGCTGTCAATAAACTTAAGCTCGCTTCAATACTTCCTATTAGATTTCTGATTAAATCCAATGACCAATCGGCGATTACTTCTTTATCTGGAGATGGAATGATACAGGTGACTTAAACGACAAAACGATGCTTTTCGCCCTTTTTCTCCGCGAAGTCGATTTTAACAAGCTTCAGTTTGTTTGAGAGATACTATTGAGTCGTTGGAGTTGGAGAAAGATCAACTTTTTCATTAAAAAATTGTGTTCAGTGACGAAGCTCATTTCAGGTTGAAAGCATAATTGCCGCTTCTGGAGTGAAGACCAGCCAGTAGCATTGCAAGAGCTATCAATGCATCCCAAAAAAGTCACTGTTTGGAGTGGATTATGGGCCGGTGGCATTATTCGTGAAATACCGGCCGATATGTTGGAGAGAGTGTGTCAAAACTTGACCTTGCGCATGGGCTATCTAAAGCGGAACCGCGGCCAACATTTGCAGGAAATAATCTTAAAACATTAAATTATATTGATCGTTCTATTGACTCCAATGAAGATTTCATCAATTTTTTCAAACTTTTAGTTTTTTATTGAAAACCAAATCCTTAAAAAATCATCATTTAGTATCATTCTTTAGTTCTCATGACATGATTTTAATTACCGTCATTTTAAACGGCAGTTTGAGATTGCATAAAATCTCAAACTGAACTGCCATTTTAAATAACGGTTTTTAATATAATGTCGGAACTGCAAATCGGTACGAATTTGAATCTAAATGTATGACAATCGATTGAACATTCCATGAGATGTCGAAGTAAGTCATACTTTTGATTTTTTCGTCATTATTTACGGTCCTCCAGAGCCGGCATAACCTTTAACGGTTCGTATGGCCATAAATTATTATGACGAATAAATTGCAATAGTTCCGAGTCCAACTTTGAAGCTTTTTGGTATTGTCATCTTCTATGTCGGTTTGAATTTTAAAAATTCATCACACTGTAATTCCAGAGTCGGAAGTCGGAATCGGATAAAACTTACCAATTTTGTATGAGGTCATAAGTCTTTTACCTTAAATTTTTGTTCATGAAATTCGATTAAGCCATTTTTGAGAAAACGATTTAGCTTTAAGAAACGATTCGATACTGGAACCGGAATTCTACAATCGGTGTATTCGAAGTCAGTTAAATTCACCTAAGCAGCAGCTGTATAGTTTACATTCTATTCAAAATTTTGGAAAATAAGTGTAGACATCTTTGAGAAATCACAGTGAGAACCTTTCGGATCGAAACCTGAATACCACTAAAACTGAAATAAGTTTATCTGGATATCGACTATTCAAATCTGCAAACCCTGATTATTTTTTGTGAAATGGACATTTTTATAATAATCGCCCTGTATCTCCTAAACCGGAAGTCGGATCTGACTAAAAAGCAAAATGTTTTGTATGATTTGAATCTTAGATGGTTCTTAGATTTCTTTTGAATCTTAGATCGGTTCAGCCATCTACGAGGAAAATCAGTTCGCTTTCTCATCTCATCCAAGTCAGTCGATAAAACAAACCCGCTTACGTTCGAGACGGAAGAAACCAAGTATAGTATTGTGTAGTGAACAATAGAACTACCTCGACATGAGTGAACCAAACGAACAAAAGCTACCGCCGACATGAAAGAAAACAATTGTTGTTGACTTCAGGCAGTGCAAAATTCGACCTTCGATACGAGAACTTGAAGGTTTGCTAAAGGAGCAAATACATTAAACGTGTACATTTACTTCAATGCAATAAGACAAATAGAAGACAAAAATTTCAACGAAATCGGTTATATGAAATTCGTTGATTTTCCATGAAAATCATGAAAAGGTTTTCCAAAAATATCATCGCATTATTTTTCCAGCTAAAAGATAAACTCATTTTTTCATAGCTATTTTTGATAAGACTCGGAAAATCCTCCGAATTTTTCAACCATTTTTGCCCTGCAGATAGATGAAAGCTTTTCAAAGGTCTGTATGTTTTTGGTTTTGGCAAATTTTTCAAAATTTCCATCGAAATATCCTAAAATCACCCGCGCGCTTGAACGATGGCCTTAATTTCGTTTCACATATCATCCTGTAGTTCCAGAACCAGAAGTCGGATCTAAACGTAATTCAGGAACCTTGTTTGGGAGCATACGACTATTCATATGAATCCAAGTTTGTAGAATACGGTTGAGCCATCTCCGAGAAAATTGAGTGAAATTATTTGTCACACACGCATTTGCTGATCTCGACGAACTGATTCGAATGGTATATAGGTGTTTTTTTTCCATAAATACGTTTATTTCTTAAGGCAGTTTACATAAGTTTTTCTTCGCCGTAGCATCACTTTTACATAATATTCTTATCCTTATTTAATTCTAACATAGTCACAACGTTTTGAATTTATTAAAACATATTCTCTTATAGCTTAAATATCATCTTAGGTAACTCGTCATTAATTATGAAATCTACTCGGAAATATTATTTGAACCAAACGATTAACTTCTATAAATTATAAAATAAGCTGTTATTTTCAGACATTTTGTTGATAATTTCATAAACTGTTTCGAGTTTGTTTGTATCATTACATAATTTTTATTCTAATTTAGCTATTGGTTGAACTCATGGACGCAGCTGGGATCAGAACTAAGTCTTAAAAGGGGCCTTTATTAAATTGAAACTCCAATTTTCTTTATGAAATGATAAATAAGTTTCATGTATGAAAGGTCACGACAAGCAAGAATGTCTCGAACTGGGATATTGGATAGTTTAAATTGGGTACGCAAAGAATTTATTAGTTGAGATCTGACATCACGATACTCCACGCATGTCCAAACGACATGATCAATATCCCGATAACCTTCTCCGCAAGCACAATGATTAGTCTCGGAGAGCCCAATTCGAAGGAGATGTGCATCTAACGTGTAGTGATCGGACATGAGTCTGGACATCACACGAATGAAATCCCTACTCACATCCAGTCCCCTGAACCATGCCTTTGTCGATATTTTCGGAATAATTGAGTGCATCCACCGACCCAGATCATCTCTATCCCAAGATGCTTGCCAGCTGGCAAGTGTTCTTTGGCGAGACGAACTATAGAATTCGTTGAAAGCAATCGGTCGCTCATAAATTTCACCCTCAATAGCACCACGTTTGGCTAAATTATCGGCTCTTTCATTGCCTGGAATGGAGCAATGAGCCGGGACCCAGACTATAGTGATTAGATAATTATTATTCAATATGTCGTTCAGACACTGTTTTATTTTACCCAAGAAAAACGGTTCATTTTTGCCAGCAGCGATTGAGCGAATGGCTTCAATTGCACTCAGACTATCTGTGAAGAGGAAATAATGGTTTGGAGATAATGTGACGATTACACTCAAACTATAATGAACTGCTGCTAGCTCTGCTATATAAACAGATGCAGGTTCTTGAAGCCTAAATGATGCCGAAACATTATTGTTGAACATACCAAACCCTGTCGCTTCTTCAATTCGCGATCCGTCCGTGTAAAACATTTTCTCAGAGTCAATATGCCTGAACTTACTTGAAAATATTTTTGGGATTTCCGTCGAGCGTAGATGATCCGGGATTCCACGCACTTCACGCTGCATGGATGTATCGAAAAATAAAGTTGAGTCAGGGGCACTTAGGATGCTGACACGGATAGGAATATATCTTGAAGGGTTGATTTCCTGTGACATATGGTTAAAATATACTGTCATAAATTTTGTTTGAGATCGAAGCTCGACTAGTCGTTCGAAATTATTAATTACCATGGGATTCAGCACCTCACATCTTATTAGCAGGCGTGATGAAAGCTCCCAAAATCGATCTTTTAATGGAAGAACTCCCGCGAGAACTTCAAGACTCATTGTATGTGTCGATTGCATGCAGCCTAAGGCAATTCGCAAACAACGGTACTGAATTCGCTCAAGTTTGATAAAATGAGAGTTTGCAGCGGAACGAAAACAAACGCATCCATATTCCATCACTGAAAGTATCGTTGTTTGATACAATTTTATTAGATCTTGCGGATGAGAACCCCACCAAGATCCTGTTATTGTTCGAAGAAAATTTACTCTTTGTTGGCATTTCGTTATCAGATACCTAATGTGTCCTCCCCACGTGCATTTGGAATCGAACCACACCCCGAGGATAGGTGTTTTGTTCTTCCAGTGTTATTTTACTGTAAGTAGTTTAAATCAATATAATTATGGAATTGTTTTGTTTATTTGTTTATTTGTTTCTTATGATTCATCTGACATAGTTTGTCTTAATGAATAAAAATTAATGAACTAAGTACACTAAATTTAATTTTCACGATACACAATATGAAAAAGGTCAAGTAGAGGTTGATGAAACACACGGGACGACACATTAAAATCGAAATACTGGAAAAACTCGTTGAATCTCGTACAGACAGAGCGAAAAGGTTCGTGCTGTCCATAAACCGTATTCCTTGATTCCAGGAGCAGAAAGTTGCGTTGACGAAGTGATCTTTCCGGTGCGTACAGATTTAACCGCATTAGCAAAGGTGGGCAGTCAATATCCCCCAAAAGCAGTTTAGCAGCAAATGTAGCTTGAGCAATGATTCGTCGTGTTTCCAATGGCTCAAGATTCAATAGACGACATCGATCGGTATAGGGCGGTAAATTCATGGGGTCACACCACGGTAGCAGTCGCAGAGCGTATCGCACAAATTTTCGTTGAACAGCTTCAATCCTAGTTTTCCAGAGAGCATGGTAAGGACACCACACCACAGCGTTTGACTCGAGTATAGAGCGTACAAGTGAGCAATACAAAGATATCAAACACAACGGATCCCGAAACTCTGAGGCAATCTTCATGATGAAACCGAGTTGACGATTAGCTTTGGCTAAAATTTCGTTATAATGAAGTCTAAAAGTCATTTTTTGATCCAGAATGACACCAAGATCCTTTATATTCTCCACTCGTGTCATAGATCTTCCCGCAATGAAATAATCGAATATGACAGGATCAGTTTTACGATGGAAGGAGATGATACAGCATTTCTCGATACTTAAACATAAATAGTTCTTTGAGCACCATTCAACGTACGTTTGAATCATTTCCTGTAACTCAATGCAATCCAGGAGACATTTGACAACTTTAAAGATTTTTGTGTCATCGGCATAGGAGAGTCTGCATTCCGGTGGTAATAGTAGCAGAAAATCGTTCATGAAAATCGAAAACAGCAGCGGTCCAAGATTACTGCCTTGCGGAACTCCGGACAGGTTTGAGAAAACTTCTTAAGTCGAGGAGCCAACTTTTACACTGACATAACGGTTTGTTAGGTAGGATCTGAACCATTTCACGCTCATCGATGAGATTCCCAGTCGTTGCAATTTTGATAGAAGAATTCCATGATCCACTCGGTCAAATGATGCTTTGAGATCCATATATGCTGCGTCGATTTGCCATCCGCCTTCCATACTCTGCACACATTTCGAAGTGAACAACATGAGATTAGATGACACCGAACGTTTCGGATAGAACCCATGCTGCTCGTTATCTATGTAGTTCCTACAGCTGGCAAAGAGGGAATCGTTCACAATAATTTCGAACAGCTTTGAGCAAGCACACAAAGACGTTATTCCTCGATAATTGGAGACATTGCGTTTATCACCTTTTTTGTGAACAGGAAACAGATAGGAGAACTTCCATCGAGAAGGAAACTCACATTGTAGAGTTGAAAGGTTAAACAGTCTTGCTAGTGGATAACTGAGAGCGCCTGCACAACGCTTCAGCACAGATGAGGGAATACCGTCGGGTCCAGCAGCGAACGACAACTTCAATTTGTTCAATGCGACTCTAACTATTTCTTCGGTTACAAGCGGAATATTGAAATTAAAAATATCACGAGGCACATCTGTGACTGCTTCGTCTATTTGCATCAGTGTAGCAGAACTTTCGTTGAATGTTTGTTTAAAATGACGGGCAAATAAATCGCACTTTTCCTTTTCGTTGCGGGCCGTTTCATCGGTTAAGTACACAGAGTGCGGAAGGCCAACCTCTCTCCTTTTTGAGTTAACGAAGGACCAGAAACGTTTAGGGTTTCGACGAAGATTCATTCCAATACGTTTAATATAGCAACGATATAGAAAAATGTTGTAACGGCGATACTGTCTAGTTACTGTATTCAGTTGTTGTTTGATGTACTGCGAACGAGTGTTACAATATTTTCGTAAGGTGGCAGAACGTGTTCGCTTAAGAGCACGTAAACGTGGATTAGACCACGGCGGTTTTAGCGGTGGACGACTAGCTGGAACAGCTTGAGAAACAACACTTTCTACAGCATCGCAGAAACATTCAACAGCGTCATTGACATTAGCAGTCCTTTCAATGAATCGCCAGTCGATAACGGAAAGTAGATCGTTCAGTTCGGCATAATTGACTCGACGAAAGTCAAGAGAGAATGAGATAGATGGTTCGTCGTACTCAATTGGCGTTGGTATCCTAAACTCAACGCCTAGAGCGGGATGGTCCGCGTCAAGGTCAATCAGTGGCTCAACTGGCGAGAAAACGTTTATGACCGGTAAAGCGACATCATTTGCGAGTATTAAATCTAACAGACGATCGTTTCGATTCAGCAATGTATTAATCTGGGTAAATCCATTCAGGTTGAACCCATCGAGAAGAGCGCTGCAGGCAGTCGGAATTTGCGACAGCAGTGGATCAACGAAAGGTAATCCGCCTTCAGGAAAACACCATCGTAAACCGGATTGATTATAGTCACCGAACAATAGCGCAGGAGTGCGGGGGCTTAATCGGAAAGATATCGAACTCAAGGAGTCTATGTGCTCATTGATACTCACCGAGTCGTTTTTACGATCAGGGGGCAGGTAGATTACTCCGATACTAAGCGAATCTCGTGGGAGTTCAACCAATACCCATAACTGCTCAAGCGATACAGATATGATTGTTTGATCAATTGAACTGCTAAATTTTTTCGATACTGCGATCAGTACGCCTCCTCCGCGTGTTTTGTGGCTGTTCAGCGGGGAGCGATCACTCCTGTAAACAGCATACAGGTGACCGAAGAGTTGCACAGAGAAAATTTGATCATTCAGCCAGGTTTCCGTTAGGACGATAATGTCGTATTCGGCATCCGAAACAGCTAGGAAGAATGCATCAATTTTTGTCCTCAATCCACGCACGTTCTGGTAGTAAATGCGTAAACGATATAAACGTCAATTTGGTTGGGTCCGCATCTTTTGGAACAAGCCGTACGACATCGACAGCGTCAGATACATTGAGACAGCAAGATACAATTTTTTGCACAACAACAATTTTTTTTCTTCAACGGTCACCAATGGTTGAAATCCAGATAAGTAGAGCCAAAATTTGTGTGATGCTACTGGAGAAACAATGAACGGAACAGATAAATCGCTCAGATCGATAGATTTGGTTCCATGTACAGCAGCATCTTGCACGGCTTGTCCATTGTTTCCACGGCGATGTTTTACTCCTAATTTTGGCCAGCCGCTTGTGTTCATAGAATTGGCAGAGGATCGTTTATTTGCTAAATTTTCGACCTGCTTGCCAAGCGCTTCGATCAGATCGAAAAGTTGGCGAACCTGAGCAGAAAGACTATCAAAATTCGTTGGATGGGACTGCTCTGAACCTAGCACATCCTTGATGTAGGAAGACACACTGCGGCCGTTCAGTTCAGTTTTACATTTGGAGCAAACGTACATTGCTTTTCCTTGCGTAAACAGATCCCTGTTTGAACGGTTATTAAAACCACAGCATTGCTGGCTGATGTGAAAGAATGCATCACAAAAACCACATCGCACTGGTTCCAATTCGTTGATAAGCAAGTGGCATTCTCCGCATAGCTTTTTTTCCATTTTTGTTTTGTTCTGGTTCACCAAACACACAGCAGCAAGTAAATGAACAAAAGAAGAGGTACTGGTTCTAACAATCAGTGTGGCGCCAAAACAATAAAAACTTTATCCGAATTGACGGCAAATAGCTTATGAACAGGCTCAAACTCGATGCACACTCCAATGACCGGTTTTGTAAAATACACTTTCGAATACGATTAATATCGAACAAAATCAATATGCTTAAGAAAACACGCCAAAAATCGTAAAAAACCTAGCATAGAAAAACTAACGACTTTTCAACTCGAAAATGCTGCATCTTTGCCACCATCTGGTTTACATACGTCATATTCAAACGATTATGTTGCTAAAAACAAACCGTGCTCAAGCAATCCGAGGCAAAATGTCTTGAAAAAAGATGCTGTACACAGTCTTATCATACAGCGCTCAAAACTCCTACTGCTAGAATAGGGGAAAAAGTCGCTTGCACAAATATATCGATATCTCCTTTCAAAATGAACGGATTTCAACATAAAACCTCGCATAACTCAAAAAGTAAACATCCGATGTCAAAACCATTCAATAGCGTTCTGGGTGACGGGGAGGCCTTTCATTTGCGACTAGTTTGATCAAAATCGGTCCAGTCATCTCTTAGATCTCGACCTCTTAGTTGGCAACACACACACACACACACGGACATTTGTTCAGTTCGTTGAACTGAATCGATTGGTATATGACACTCGGACCTCAGGGCCTCGGAAATACTTCTAAAGTTTGAGCGAAATCTTTACTTATTTTTTATATTTTTAAACAAAAGGTAAAATAGAAATAATGAAGACATCATTTGCTTCCGCAATTCTGAGATTTTTGTGTAGGGAAAATTCTAAACCTACTTGTATTGTGTAATGGGGAAAAGGAACTTATATACTAACTTACTAACTAATACAGAGAGCGAATCGATTCAATTGAAGATTGCATCGAGTTTTGTCGGAATTTGCTTATAATATTATGTGACATTACATCTAATGGTTCTATATTTGTGAGTCTGTGTAACTCATTTGTACTAAACCAGGGAGGACGCTTCAAAATCATTTTCAGAATTTTATTCTGAATCCTTTGAAGCGTTTTCTTCCTGGTGGAACAACAACTTGACCAAATTGTTACTGCATAAAGCATGGCTGGTCTGAAAATTTGTTTATAAATTAACAATTTGTTTTTTAGACAGAGCTTAGAATTTCTGTTTATAAGAGGATATAAACATTTGATATATTTATTACACTTTGCCTGGATTCCTTGAATACATTATTTCATCTTAATACTTTTTGAATGTGGAAAAGACTATAGTTTCGATTTAAGAATTTTTTTTTTCGTTGGTTACCTTATTTCTAATTCAATTACCTAGTTTTCTCAATCTTGTTTAATGGTACAGGCGAGGTACATGATAGTTCGGCTCGTTCACTTGATGATCTGGGCAACTGAGCGTTTAACTTGTAACAAGTTTAAAAATACACTTTCTCATAACTGACAGTTGAAAGGAGCTAGTCCTTACCGGGATTAGTCAAGTGTAACGAGCATGTAATTTACCTATTTACCACTTACTTGCCGATTGATCCTTCGATTCTACAACAGCCTTGGAGGCTGACTGTTATCCGGTTAAGCTTCAACTGTTACCTCTGCCGACTGCTCATGTGCTCTTGCACATTTCACTGTTCATTGCTCGACGGCTTCTTTGTTCCGGTCGGTCGTCATCAACATCCAAGATCCAGTAACACTTGCTGTTCCGTTCCGCTTCTTCCTCTGGAAAGGGTTGATTTTTTTACACCTGGATAGCTGAAATCCTTTATTATGTCGAGAGTAGGAAGTAGTTAGTCTGCCATCCTACCGGAGCGTGGTTTGCGATAGAAGACGAAGGTAAAACATTCTAAGCATCGGCTAGTATCGACCAGAATCAGGAAATCCCGGACAGGACCCGCCGTTACGGCAACGCCACATTACTGAATATGCTCCGGATAGTTTAATGCCAATTTTGCATATATGCATATGAACTGCCACTTGAGACCGGCTGAATCGAAAGTCACGGAAAGGGTTGGCGATGAATGTGTCTGCGTGGGAAAGAGAGAAAGGGCCAGAGAGTGTCTTTAGCCGGTGAGAATGAAAGCGAGAATGAGGTTGTTTGAACAGCTTCCAACTAATTCATGCGAAAGTTTGGCCCGAAGTTTGCGAGACGGGGGCAGAGGAGACTAGCGACTGGGTACTGTTTGTGATGCTTTTGCCCTGCATTCTAATGTTCAATTTATGCAACCGGTCATCGTCGACGGCGCCACGTTCAACCGGTAGCGTGAATCCGGGGGGTGTCGGTTGGAAATTTCTCGGCTAGTGTTGATAAATTTGCGTGCGATGGATAGACTGGGAATGTTCTCGTACAAACCGGTGCCGAGTTTTCCACTATGGAACTATTAGTTGATGTTGAAGGTATTTAAATTGATTACTGGGAGTTTATGTTAGTGAACTGGAAGATGTTATGGGTTTGGAAATGGGCTTAAGGTAAACTTGAGACTTGCTGTGATTAGTTCAGATGATTGAGATCTGGTCTGGAAATGGTGTAGAATGCAGTTGTTGTAACCAACCAAAATGCAACCGTTTTGTAAATGCTGCGATATAAACACCTTTTGTTCACCTGGAATAGAATGCCAGCATGAACCGATAGAAAATGAAAAATGAAATACCTTTACTAGAATGCGAGCTCCATGATTAATTTCTTTCTCGTTTGGAAGCTGTCTGTGGTTTGAAAACCACGCACACAGAGATTTGTAAAGATTTATGAAACAAGAAAAATATATAGCTTCTGTTTTGTATATTGAGTTATTATTGTAATCTTACCTGGTTATATTTTATTTTCCCTCGTGTTTAGTCCTCAACTCATCACTTGCACAGCAATTGAAATTGAACTGTTACTGTCTCAAAATTTTGCTTTCGTCCCTAAAAACTTCACCACGATCCGTGTTTTTGAACTATTTATCTGCAAAAATCATCTGCTCTTTTGAAGAAAGTCTTGAAAATCAAACTATGCTGAATCAATGATACGGACTGCGCCTTACTGCATTAAATGTCACCAAACATCATCATCCATAATTAATACTGAAATGAAATTTTCCACCACAACTTTTTCCCTGGTAGCAATCAGGGAACCGAAGTTATCTATCTGACGAGTTACCCGAGAAGTCAGCCTCAGTTGGATAGACATCCATCAATATTAAATAAGACCAAACAACACAATCAGTACAACCGTTGGTGGTTTGGACCGTCGCCGTCCATTGCATCAATGCTGTTAGGCAAAGCAACGACTCGAGATATGGAAATAAGGGAATTCGAAGCTCGTCGAGACCCGAATCGGAAAACACTCAAACAACAAACATTTACCGAGGTTCCTTCGGTCGAACCGGTCTACAACTTCAATCAGTCAGCCTCCCCCAGGAGAAAGATCTTTTCCTTACCGTATATCCTCCAGATGTAATTCCACTACGGCAAACGAGTATTTCGGTGAGGTGCGGTAATGGTTTTCGCACGACAGCCGCCTGTAAAACAAGAAATGCCAGCCGGTAAAGAGCAAGCAACCGCCCCGTTGAGCGCAGATATTACGTGAGCACTTTTGAGGACCCGAACCTTAAACTTGTCGTGTGTGTTGTCCGTGGTGAAAAGCCAGCCTGCATGCCAGCCGCTATGAATGCAAAGAGTTGCTAACCTTCTATGCTGCATGTACACTCTAATCGGGCGCCATTCAAAACGAATTGATCTTGCAGAGATATTTACGAGGTCACCTTTCTTCCGGTATTGATGAATTTTACGCTAACGTTCGAGGGGGAGAATGTCCGCCTTTAAATAATTTATTAGCTACACATTACACTTTTTGTGTAGAACGATGCTTCGGTATAGAATCGGCTTGATTTGAATTGATTTCATTCAAGATAGTTTCGATCTCATGGATCATAAAATATGTTCTTAAATTTTGCGGATGGGAGTAGTATGATCGGTTAGTCGATGTCTTTCATACAACCCACCTGGGTTCGATTCTCAACCCGGTACATAGGGTCCAGAAGGTTTTTCTGGCCCGAAGAGGCGAATGACCTTAATGTTAAAATCTCTACAATCGAAACAGAAAAAAATCTTACATTTAGTACAACAGGAGATATTCTAGGTTCAATTTTATCAACTTTCCATGGGCAAGATTTCATAAAAGGTAATTCTTCTCAGTTCATACACGAGCAATTCTAGAAAATAATAACTCATACTCTCATACTCTCATAAATATTACTAAAGCATTTTTCAGAAAACGTTCCTATTGAATCTTGAATAAAAACAAGAAAGTTTTTTTGGACATTAACTATCATAGGATATGAATTGAAACAGTAGAAAAAAAGGAATTTAGAAGAAATTCTCCCCATTTCTTCATCGTCGCTTTGAATGATGGTTTGAAAATTTGAACACACTTTACCCTATATTTCCGGAGCCGGCCGTAGAATCCGGATTAAACTCAACGTAAGTTTATAGATCCATAAGAACTTTCATTTGAAACCATTCGCTCATCACATTTTGAAGTCTTTAAAGTTGCGCTCCCGAAACTGGAAACTGGGACTGTTTGGTAAATTTCTCCTTTTTGCTTCATTGCTCTGAATGGCGGAGGTTTTCGGTAACTATTTGGAACCGAGCGCTAATAACCGATAGCTCCTAAATTAATTTTGATGGCCTTGGACAGAGAATCTTTTTCGTTTTTACTTTGTTATTTATAGAAACACGCTCTTGAAATAAATATTTTTCTATTCATCACCATACCATTCAATTTTGACACCGTGAGTAGTAACAAAAATAAAAGATGGGAGGATAATGTCAGAGACATAATTGGATGACGTGAATACAAATAAAACTGACATACTTTTTCCACACATCCGAATATTGATAATCGCACGTACTAGTTGATTGACTGTGTGAATTTTGCAAACTTCCAATGCGTCACACACGAGAGCAAAAAATTACGAGGACAAGACCGATTAAGTGAAAACAAATTGTTTCCAGTCATCTAGGATTTTTAAATTTAGGTTGACAATGACATTAATTTCAAAAACTTACTTGTCAAACCCGTCTCTAAAATACAAATTGTATAAAAATTTGAAAGAATATTTCCGACCCGAGTTTTGGAATTCTAAAGTATGAATTATTGATTCGCCAAGCGTGGACAAAAAGTATCTATAATTTTATCAAAAGTAATGAGAAATAGTAAAGTTATCTTCACTTATATACTGATATGATATGCAATTCACAAACTAGATATTTTTAGTGAACAAGGCAGTTGTAATACCATATAAAAAAGATCTTGTTTGAATATTATTCAGCTCTTTTATAAAATAATGCAGTTGAAGTCAGTTAGGTGATGTATTGTCATCATGCCAAAGGTTTTGATATGTAACAATGAACAATTTCGCAATAGTCGAGAAAACATATTGAAAATATTTCGTATTTCTGTGTATCCATATTGCACGATACGCTTTGCGCGATGATTCGTTCAATTCATGCGGTTGATATTTTGCGCACCTTACTTTGTCACTGAATCTCACCTTAAGGTTTGTTCATACCAAACATTTGAGGAAATTAAATTCTGATTTATTTGTGGTTATCATTAATTATCTCCATATTTAAGATGATATGGAGAAAAAAAATATGCTGCCGCGTTAAACACAACAATAAATATTCGCAGTAAAGTTCTGCCCATTCTTGTATAGGGTAAATTTTGAAAAGGCGCTCCATAGTAGTTTACGACAAACACATATACAAGAGCATAGAGTGCCCATATTTTGCAATTTTTTACACATATCACCCTGTAACTCTGCAGCCGGAAGTCGGATCCGGATGAAATTAAAAAACGTTCTATAGGAAAGTACGGTCTCAAGTTTTAAAAATTAATCGAAAAAATTAAAGTGGAATAAAACATTTCTTCAATTTTGTTTAAATGATTCTGTTTTAACTGAAACTTAAAATTTTCATTCGAAGGTAATTTGATTAGTCTCAATTAAGCAGTGACGATGCTACAGCTGGAAAAATCTATAATTATCGTTTCCATTTTTGAGTTACTGATAAAAAAGGCGGGTGGGTAATGTCAGAGACGTAATCGGATGACCTCACTGGAGCTTTCCCCTTCCTCACTACTAGAATTTAAAATGATGCACCTACACTAAGGTCAACGGACTAGTAGCATCAAACATTCTAACATACAATTGAATGTTACGAAATAATTTGTATAGTGTTTTATAATAAAAAATGAAGACATACACGCTAACAAACTTCTTCATTCGATATCATACCGAAATTTCCTCTCATTCAATACCAATTTAATAAACAATAAAATATCTCAGTTTTGCAATGACTGAGCGGAAACATATATTGGAGAAGCCAAATGAAGAAAAACTAGCAGAAAAGATGATTTATTGGAAAAAGATACGCTCAGAGACAGGACTCGATCCTGCGTTCTTAAGCATTCCGTGCATACGCGAATCTTGTTTTAGTCACTCTAAAACGCCAGTCAGACACAGTAGAACGTACATCGTACATGGTCTACATCCTGGCCGTCACCCGACCGATACCTTACATCCTTTTCCAATAAATCATCTTTTCTGTTAGTTTTTCATTCATTTGGCTTCTCCAATATATGTTTTCGCTCAATCATTGCAAAACTTAACTTAGTTATGGCGGCTTTACGTCAAACCAACTAAAAATTAATAAATCGTTAATATTAATATCTGACACAACTTGAGTCAAAAAAACGCACATGAAATATTGTTTTTCTTTTTTCTGAGTCCACTTTCCGTTGTATTTTGATCCAAAGCAAACGACCAGCATCTGAATGACGCAATGACGCTCCTGTTGGAAGCGAAACTGGTTCAGCGAACGTCCCCCAGGAAAAATTAATTCAATACTTAAGGGCTAAGGCAAGTGTGTTTTAGGGTGCTTTAAAGGGCTATTTTCACGCTCCAAATCTGATTTTCTCAGAAACGGTGACGAGTATCAAAAAACCCAACTGACAATCTCTTAGAAAATTAGTTTAGATTATTTAGTGAAAATTTCAGAATGATTCATTGACATTAGCGGTCGGGAAAGTTTTTTTTTCTGGAGTAAGAATTGCATAGCTGAAAACGCCGTCTTTCAACTTGTTCATCTCGAATATTTCGCCTTCAAAAGCATGTATCAAAAATCTATCCTGACAATGTCTAGATCATTTAATTTAGATGCGATTAGTGCATTATATATATATATATATATATATATATATATATATATATATATATATATATATATATATATATATATATATATATATATATATATATATATATATATATATATATATATATATATATATATATATATATATATATATATATATATAGTCGGTATAAAAATGAAGTGAATGTTATTTTTGTGAAGGTAAGTCGATTTCTATGGTGGCACCATTTTTTTCTGCTCCAGCTTCCTGGTAACGTAACGAAACATGAGAGAAAAATAAAATCGGCTCAGAAAGGCTGCCAAACAAGCGGTAGCTTTATTCGATTTTATGTGATGTAGTTAAACTTGTAACCAAAAATATCAAAACTTTCTTGGCCACCCGGTCGCATCGAGAGGCATTTTGAGAAATGTAATACGCAAAGCGAGCCACGTGGTTATACGCGACCTACTGGCCTCAGCCCTTAATTGAGGGTTTTCTTGAGGCTTTCGAAAATTCGCGTAAAAAATTAACAAAAAGACGGGTGGGTAATGCCAGAGACATAATTGGATGACATGAATACGAATAAAGCTGATATGCTTTGAAACACTTGAGAAAATTTTTCTTTAGTTTGAGCGAATTCTATACCTGTTTATTATGGAAAGGGTAAACAAACATATTAGAAAATACATTAAAAAATTTCAAATGATGGCGATGACCGACGTATAGCATGCAAAAAAATAAAATGAAATGAAATATTTTCAATGTATAACACAAAATTTTTGTATTCTTGTATTTTTAGGGGTAGGTTTTAGGACGTGTCAAAACATATTTGGTAAATTGTTATATTTGGAGCACATCGCAATGTATAAGTCATAAATAAAAATAAACGGATGTAATAAATCCCAATTTCTTAGAATTTGCTCTGTTTCGGATGTTTGAATTTGGAAACTTGAAATTAATAAGAATATTAATAAAGGCATTTTATGAGACTCATAATAACTGTTCGGATTCGTCCACTTATAAAGTTGTAGTATATTGATTACAAACATTATTGTTCTTTTGTTCTAGCTATCCACAATGCACAGTGGTCCGAATCCACAATTTAAGGGAACAAAAACATTTGTGACTTAGCATTATACTTTAGAACTAGGATGTCTTCTGAACAAATGATCAGTGCATATGGTGTTAGGGTGGCTCTTATTATTAGGGTGATCCAAAAACTATTTTCCGGATGTGTTTAAATAGAGGACTGCATCCTTCGGAAAAATTGTAGAAAAACTTATATCAAGCAGCTTTGCTGAAGACAGCATTGTGATATCTCTAACGGTTTTAGTGTTGCAGGTATTTTAAGAAAGCAACTTAGGGTGTTCCTAAAAAACCAGATTTTTTTTGGTTGATATGAAAAAAATGCACACAATAAATCATCAATCAATACACATTCCTGGAATTGCTCATATGTCATGTTCCACATCCATTCGGGCTCTTAAGCATATCCCACTTTCTTTAATTCAATTTCTCTACCGAACGCGAACCTGTCTCTCGTCTTTTGAATGCATTAACAAAGGACAATGTAAATTGATCCTGATCAGGTCAGTAAAAAAAACTAATTCCCTTCTTCAGTTTAGTTTTTTACAGTTTTTACAGTCCTTACTGTTTACAGCAGCAAAACATCAACGAACAGGAAATTCCGCATTTTGCATCTGTTTCGAGATTTCTTTTGATGTATGAAGAGGTACGCATGGTTGCATGGTCTTTCGGAATCGGAAGCATCTATGGGGAGAGCTGAAAACATGTGTGTATGTTTGTTGTTCGGGTGAAGTGCATTTCCTGCGCTACCTTTAGGTTACTACGCATAGATTCCAGGAACTGGAACAGGCTTTGATTACATACCGGATGAAAACGTAGATCCGCCGTCGGCTGATGTGTGTCAACGTCAAGCCGTTACAGCGATAGAGAAAAATTATAATTTCAACAATGGGAGTGAATATATATTTTTTGCATTCCTCGTCCGGTTGACCTATTTGGATAGAACGGAAAGTAACAGTTGTACAGCATTTCAAAAGCAGATCGAATCAGTTAAGGAAGTAATTGAAAACACACGGTGAAGTTAGGAAAAGCGGCACAGTCCATTCATTTGTTGTTGATCGTAGACCTAAGCAAAGAATTGGTATTAAATTTCTTTTGTGGAATTTGACCTTAGAATGGTACCACGATTCTATTGACAGCAAGAATCCATCCGGGACGGGACAAACGACAACTGGCTTGTAAGATCAGCGCCCTGTGCCTTGAACCGCCAAACCGGGACAACATAAACCTGCATCAAATGTCACTGAAGTCTAATGTGCAAACCCTTTAAAAACTCAAATATTCAGCCTAGAATTTTTTGAGTTTGTATTAGCTAGGAAGTATTTTATTCGTTATGAAATAGCAGTCGCTATACGCATAGTTGAACAGTTTTCTGTGCCCAACCGAAGACAGACTCAAAAATGAACGAATTTAAAAACAGAAATCAAGAATTTTGGAAAACTACAAAGAAAAGGTCTCTTAGAGTTTTTGATGTGGTACAATCTCCTCTTCTCTATTAAATATCGCCAATATTTTCCATTGAAAATGTCTTCTCTTCACTAAACGGAGCCGGGTGTTTGTTAAAAAATTCAAAACTAGAAGCGTGACCATTTTCTGTCACAATTTTGAACGGCTTATAACTTAGTCATTTGTTGATAGACTAATTCAATTTACCAACCAATCGATTCGGAAACACTTAAATACCTGTGGCAACACTATGTTGGTCATCTAGAGGTTAATATGTTTTGTGCTTAGGGCACTTAACCCTTTTTTATTCTTTATGTTTCGTCTTCGACTCGTCAGTACATAACAGTTTATGTTGAACTGTCATGTTACCAAGCAGTTCAACATAAACCGCTAGGCAGACATAAAGTCGAAAACAGTTTTCGTTCGGCACGACAGTTAAGACTTCGGTGCAAACAGAAGACGTGTTCTGTACATTTCAGAAACTTTATGTCTGTCTAGCAGTACTGTTATGTACTGACGAGTCGAAGACGAAACATAAAAAATAAATAAAATCTTTTTGGTTCTTCAATAATACACCATTTAAAAATCCAATTGAGGTCATAGGTCAATGTATTCACAACGACTAGAGAAATATATCACTTATTACGCTGTCGAATCTTTGTGGGACGGTGAAGTCGGTGCTGGTGTCTATCACCGTGAAATGAGATTTGAGAAATCTCATTAAAATTGTCTCGACATCGTATTTTAAGCAAAAACGAACGGATATCATTTCTGCCCGGGCAGCCATTTGAAATCGTAATTACTTGTCGAACTTCGATCGAGAAGATCAGCTTTTTTTACAAGGTGAAATGCTGTTCGGTTATTTTGATGTTACTGGGAAGTGATCAGTTTTGTCGGTCCTGAACACGCTTACCAACATTCTTCAGCAACGGTAAAACATATCAGTTTTACGGTGAAACATGGCAAATTATGATTTTTACAAAACCGGAATTTGAAAAAACTAGGTGTACCAGTATGAAGTGATCATTGTTTTTTGTTTAAACGAAATACTAATTTTTAATAGGAAAAACATATTCAAAGAACTTTTCTAGAAATTCGTGGATAGCACGTCAATAGAAATGTTCGATTTTTGAAGTGTAATATGAGCATGAGCACACGCACTTGACAAATTTCCATAAAACACGTACTCGACAAATTTCCACTCGACACCATGCCATGAAACCCAGAAACCCACATGAAATATAAACTTCACCTACATAAAGCAATTAAAAATGTCAGCACTTACTTCGACTCAACGAAAACACCGCGTTCATACGACAACAATAAATAAGGAAACATCAGCGTCAAATATCACCCAAATCAAAACAGTTATGTCATTTCCCTTTTCTCCACGTTCCACACCTCTCTCAAACAAGTGCCATACGACATGACCTAGAATAACAGTAACCCAGGAAAACACACTGACTCGAACCGACACTCACGAGAGTTAAACCTGACTACTCTCAACCTCCCCTTTCTGTATCACACTCACACACTTGTCTAGAAACATTACTCACTCTCTCCTACTCAAATACAATACAATGACCGAGACATGTCATTGGTTAAATCAGATTTACGCTGCGCGTTCTAACTCCTCCCCCCGGATTTTTAGCAATCCATACTGTAAAAATCAATTAGCTAAGTTAGGAGAGGATAGGATATAAATAAGTGATTGATTTAAATAAATGATGATTATTATTCGTTTAAACTTAAAGACATGCTGTTCTTATTAAAGAATTAAACCAATCAGACACCCAATTTTTGTGAAGTGCTGATAAGCCAACGATGAAAACAAATGGTAGTCGGAAGGGATCAAGTCTGGTGAATACGGCGGTTCGGGTTGCAGCTCCCAGCCAAGTGCTTTGATTGTATCCTGAATCGGTTTTGCTTTGCGTGCAGGTGTCGTGTAACTAAATTACTTTACCGTGTCTTCTGATTCATTTTCGATCAATTCATTTTGATCATTTGTTGTCTGTTGTGGTTAGTATTAACAGTTTCATCAGTAGTTCCACTATTTATGTACCTTTCAATTTCACTATTTCACTGTCACGTTATTACATTTTCACAAAGTCACTATACTTTAATGAAGCATAACAAACGTTACGCGTATTTCGGAATGTTATTTACATCCTTCTTCATTGTATCGGTTTTATAAGTTCCAAAAACAAACTTAAATAGTGTAACTATTGAGTATATTCCGCTAACAGCTCCAGGTAAAAATAGTGAGTTTCATCAGATTTTAGAAGTGTGATACATCACACCTTTCTGATCCCAACAAACACTTAATTTTCTCAGAGATGGATGAATCGATTTTCACAAACTTAAATTTAAACGAAAGGTCTTATGATCCCATTAACTGTTATTGAATATTATCTCTATCCTACTTCCGGTTCCGGAATTCCAAGTAAAATGTGGAAATCTATGAGGAAACACACACTTAATTTTGTTGTTCTTAACCGATTTTTGAAAATTAAAATGTAAATAAAAGGTCCTAATATTTTTCAATAGTCCCCATAACGTGGCTACAGATTGGACTTCCGGTTCCGGTATCATAGTGAAAAAATTTCAATTTCCTGAGTACTTTTTCAAAAGTGATGGCGAAACAAGTGCATTTTTTTTAAACTTACTGGTAAATTCATCTAGTTGGCAAACCTTGTTAGTTAGTGCATGTATAAATCTACTTTGGGACAACTAGTCCCCGGTTTCCAATTCCGAAAGCACCGATAATAGCGAAGAAATGCTTCAAAGAACGGAACACACTTCGATTTCTCAGCAATGATTGAACCGGTTTTTAACAAATCTTGATTGAAGTTTAAGCTCTCATTGTCTCAAAAGATACTGCGCAATTTCATCCAGATCCGATTTCCAGTTTCTAAATTATATGACGATGAGTGTAAATACTTCCCAACCGTCATACAAAATGACAATGCAAAATCGGTACGCATCGGTACGTGTTGGAACGGAAAAAGAAAACATCATCGCCTTTCGAACGAATCAGACAACGTGCTTTGTTCAGTTTCGTATAGCATGCAGAAAAATCTGTAAATCGGTTTCGGGAGATAAAAATTCTGTATATAAAAATGATAAGAAATTAAAGTACAACGAAAGAAAATAACTACTTTTTGTTTAGAGATTGCGTTTATGACCACGGCCACCAACTTTATATCTTATCAGAAAAAATTTTAGAAAACATAAAGAATTACTCTAAAATAACTGTAAATTTTTCTAGACTGATTTAATTTGTAGGCTATATTAGTTATTTGCGGTGCCGGAAATACCAGAAATAGTCAAAACTCAAAAACGAAACTCACTCAATTTTCTTAAATCGATTTTCACAAACTTAGGCTCAAATAAAAGGTCTTATAATCTTATAGGTTGCCGTTGAATTTTATCCGGATCCGACTTCCGGTCCAGTAACGGCAAGGTGAAATGTTTTTGAAATGTCAAACCGTCATTGTGCGACGATGTAAAATAAAGAAAAATAATTATTAACTTGACATAACTGTTTATAGATTGATACTTTATACCAAAGAAAGTATCTAATTTTATTTTTGTTCGAAAAGTGGAATCTTTTAGTGGTATTTTTGAAAACAAGTAATATGAGAAAGGCATCATTACACCACCAGGTGGATTAAATATGCTCTTTTTTTTTGGTTGTCCATCTGTCTTCAATTCAATTCAATTCATGTGGTACCCATTTTCCACACATTTGGACATGTTCCATAACTTTGAAATGGTCAAAAATTGTTTGCTGTGTAACACTGAACATGCACTTTTGACTAGAACTATTATGTTTATCTAATATTTCTTGCAAATCGGCGTCTTCGAACTTTTTGGACAGTCTTCCACGTTGTTCATTGTGTCGTAGGTAGTTTTTCTCACTATCATTCCTAAAATCGCATTCCTAAAATCTTTTCACTCCAGCATCAGTACGCTTGCTTGTCACTGTTGGCTTATTTCCCGAGTGCATCACATGACCCTGTGTCACACGTGTTCCGCAACCGTTTTTCAAACTCAAACGGTACTTGATCCATTCAGTTTAGTTCTTGCTTCGAGATGCACTCTAACCAGTAAAACAAGAACTCGATCATGGAACAGATGCGTGTGTTTGTTCTTCGACGTTCCATGACCGGAACCGAACAAAGCGGATCAAGTTCTAGCGGAATATAATCCGACCTCTTCTGCCTTCATTCAGTGTCTTGCAAACACAGTACCACTTGTTCATTCAGTAGGCTTGTCTTTGAATTGAGTTCAGGAATCATTTGACGAGCAGCATCAGCCGGTCTCGTTCAAAAAAAAAAAAAAAAAAACAAAGAAGCCACTGCCGGCACCATTAAGCAATGCATGGTAACTGGAAGGAACATTTTACTGCCTACTACCATCGCCAAAGCTTTTCATCAGCACCGGAGTGAATGTTCTTTTACGTAGTTAATAATCGTAAATACCGGAGAAAAACATCAATAGAAAGATCATTTCGGTCCAGTTTGTTCCCATAGAACAAGCTGTCTGGTGGGTGAGCTACTAACTACGGGGTTGTACTTCGGGAGTGACATTCGGTGATTGGAGAGTTTTTTCTTTGATCAGGAAAAAATGACAAATTGTCGGTGTTCTCATTCGTGGAAAATTCTTCTGCAGCCCAAATTATATTATCAGAGCTCCCAGAGTGCCTCCCTGCTCTTCCAAACAATGGCTTTCGAATTTTATTGTGATTTTTGGTGGTAAGATTTCTAACGGAAATAAAAAAAAACAAGCCATTCTTTCCAGCATGGAAGTACGCATAAAAATACTGCGTAGATTGTCCTGCCAGCCGTTTCACCTGTACACAAGTTGGTCGGTTGGTCGGTCTGAGTAACAAGTAGAAGAAAAAAATGTGCATAAAATTCGCAGTCGGTGGTTTTCGTGGCACAATAAATGATTGTTACGTTCTTGTTCGGGGGTCGGGCTTCGGTCTCCAATGTTAATGATCTCGAATAATGTCTGCGATAAGTAATAAGCGAAATAATTTCTTCGTTATGGGTTTCGTTCTCGTATTTTCGCGTACCCAGCCAAATTTCAGTTCTCGGGACAAAGCTTTTATCTGACGCTATTCGTTGATACGAGCTCCAAACGAAGAATGAGTCTGTGTTCAATAAAAATTACGCTAATTATCTTTTCATGTGGATTTCAGAATGTCCTGGCTTGCGATGCCGTCGGTAGGAAAATGGATCCAAATGAAGGAAATAAATAATAATGTTCATTTTTTGTAGGTTTCTCTTCATTAGGTCCGTTGTCTTAAAGCCGATATGACCGATCTTCAAGAAATGAATTGAGTCCACCACTCGGTCAAACACAATAAATTTCGGAACACAGAAGGGAAATGATCGATGCCCTGTGGAATGAAACTCTCAAGGCCGCACCATCAACGTCTTCATCATTGGATGGACTCAGTATCGATAATAAATCACCAATTTGCTGCGGCTCGTTGCTCCGGAAAAGTCTACGCCTTGACGCACATCGTCAAATGGATCGGTTTCCTTTGTTCCGGTCACCGGTGTGGTGGGCCACCGCAGAGGAAAACTCTCGTCACATCTCAGAAAATCGGATACCGGTACCGATGGGCTGCAATCGTCACCGTCACAGCAGCGAACCGTTACAATCCTCCGGGGGAATATTATGCTAATTTATGCATTAATGTTTCACTGTTCGGCACTATCGGACACCGAGAACCGAGATCGGGTGCCAGAAGAGATGTGGTGGGAGTGAGGGCGGGCCACCCGCAACGGACGCCTACCGAACCGACCGCGTCCGATGGTTTCCGGCGGCCGGGAAAGGCAATCGATGGCCATAAATTTCGATTTCCACCAGGCTACGATTGGGTGGAACCGGCTGCAGCTGAGCATCCGAACGGATCTTTTCAATTTCGTCCCCGGAGGCGTCAATGATGGAAACAGGCCGTAGCCGGGCCGGCAACCAAGCCAAGCCAATAACCAGTCAGTTAGTTAGTCGTCAAAGTAGCGATCTTGAATGAGGTGAATTATTCGCCTCTGCTACCGGATTTCGATTGACTACCGTGCCATACCTCTTCTGATCGTTATAATTTGATTTACGATGACAGCCCGATAGAGCCCCGGTTGACGGAATGGTTTGCTGTTGTTACGCAGTAGGAAAAGCTTTGAGATGTGAAACATGTGCGACGGTCAAATGCGTTCCGATAGTTTGAACAGGGTATCTAATTATTCTTGCTTCAGGGCACGTTCGTAACGAGATATTGTTTTGTGTCTGGGAGGTTGCAGTTTCATTGGAAATTTATTAGATTTTAGATTAGATTTTAGATTTTAGGTAGTCAGAACTTCGAGCAACTATACGGAATGACTTAATTTTTAAACTATCGAATCAATCAATAATGAGACAAATTCCAATTTTAGACAAAGAGATTCTTTCCAGCGAATGACATGTTATCATCCGTCTCTTATATTGAATTCAAAACAACGAGTTTCATGATTGAAGCTTTTTGCAGGAAAAAATACCGCGACTTTATAAAAATACTTACAAAAATCGAACTAAATCGAATTACCTTTCATGAATTTGAACCCATGAACCGTTACTCTCTGGTTTCGTAGTTAGCACCTTTCACCTGGAACCTGTTTTGTTCGCAGATAAGAATCTTACTTTATCACTGATAGCATTGTAGTCTTTTCATAACATTTATATATGTTACCATTGCAAAACACTGCATAATGTTAACAGTGGTGTTTTCGAATGTTTCGTTGTAAGTAAAAGGCCAATTTTTCTCGGTAATCCAGTTTATTTATGTACTACCGACATATATTGATGAATAAACGTGAACTTAGACTAGCTTTAAATCATAGAACTACAATCTACAATTTTATCAATACCAAGACATTAATTTAATGCAGCTATTCAAATTCCTTGCACTGTTTTTATCAAAGTTTCGTTGCATCAAAATATAGCATTGAATGTCCATATATAGCACGACCTAAGGTTGTTGTAAGATAATGCTCAGTTACATTTTGAATGCAAATTTTGAGCACAATTTTTACACCGCGATCTTAACTGTAACGTTACTAACAATAAACTGTCAAAATAAGGATTCGATCAGTGGCGCGACATGTGTCGACAAGTTAAGCCCGTATTCGAGAGAGTTGCCCTGCGGTACGTTCCGCGCGAGTGGGTCGTGATTGAAAAATTCACTGCTCCGAAAGCATTAATATTTCCACTCTGAAACTTTGCAAAGATCGAGTTAAACTCCTAAGGCTTCTTTTTTTAACTAAAAAAAGAAAAAAAATTAGTCCCAAATTTGATTTTTTTATTTGGTTATTATTTTTAACTTTTTTCATTGAATTTATTTTAAAAGTTGTTTTATGGAATCGCTTATTTGAAAGCTTAAGAAAATACGCCCATTTCATGTCTTGGACGAATTTTTATATCTTTATTAGATTTTACATTAGATTTACGATTTTTTTTATTTTTTTTTTAATAGGCTCTTTTTTCTAAGTGCGAAACTTCTAAAAAACATATCTCGAAAATTCCAAGTACCATATCGAAATAAAAAATACGTGTCAAATGTTTTCGAGTTCTTTATCAAAAAATAAAAGTCAGATGAAAAAAAAATGTTGTTGGTGGTTGATTTTGCGTGGAATGTTCCTTATATTTTCAAAAACCACTTTTTTCATACTTGACTAAAATCAAAAACTTTTTCTGGTATAAACTACCATCACCTTTTCAATTTGTTAAAAATTATGTCAAGTTAATATAGATTCAAATGTGACAACCCTGCACTCTATACAAAATTGAACTAAGCACGCTGTGTGCTAGGCGGTGGTGCATTCTTTTTCCTATGGCCTATGACTTCCTAGACTTATGCGTACCGATTTTACATCATTTGGTATGACAGTTTGAAAATTTTAATACTGTTTGCCCTAGAATTTTGGAATCAGAAGTCGGATCTGGATGAAGTTACACATTATCTTTTAGGACAATGAAAGCTTTAATTTGAATCATGATTTGTGAAAATCGGTTTACCGGTTGCTGAGAAATCGAAGTGAGTTCCGGGTTTGAAGCTTTTCTTCACTATTATATGAGGCTTCCGGAAGCGGAAACCTGGGACTAGTAGTTCCACAGTAGGTTCATTTATCCACCAATTAACAAGATCAGCCAATTATATGAATTTAGAAGCAAGTTTTATAAAAATGGACACCTCGTTTCACCATCGCTTATGAAAAAATACTCATGAAATTAAAAATTTTTACTAGTCGCACTGTAATACCGGAACCGGAAGTCGGATCTGGATCAACTTTTCGGGGCTTTTAAAAGAATTTCAAGACCTTTCATTTGCATCTTAGGTTCTAAAAATCGGTTTATAAATTTCCGAGAAAATTGAATGCGTCTTGTAGTTCCGGAACGAGAAGTCGGATCAGGATAAAACTCAATAGCGATCCTTTCATTTGAATCCAAGTTTGTGAAAATCGGTTCAGCCATTCATCTCTGATAAAATCGAGAGACATTATTGGTCACATACACACATACAGACATTTGCTCATTTCGTCGAGCTGAGTCGAATGGTATATGACACTCGGCCCTCCGGGCCTCGTTTCAAAAGTCGGTTTTCACAGTAATTGTATAGCCTTTCTATACGAGAAAGGCAACAACTGGTAAGAAAAGTTTGGCCCTTTTCAAAAGACAGTTTAAATCATTTTTGGAAAAACAAAATATACAAAGTGATAATTTGAAAGCGGAAAATTTATTTTTACCCCCAATTTTATGCTAGGCACACAAAATCATTTTGTATTTTTACGTTTCTCAGAGTGTTTCTTTTTTTTGTGACAAAGTCTTCATGTACAGAAAGTTTCATTAAAATCTGAGGGGGTGCTGCCAACATTCGTTCGAGCTAGTGCAAAATTTGTCTAGAATCAACATTCAGAATTTATTTTCTCTACATTCGCATTGCATATTGCTAATGCTTATCGTACATGTGAGAATTTGTAGAATATGCCTGGAGGGATATAGATAGAAATGAGATTATACTCAGTGGCGTTATTTGACTAGGTGATAACTGCGCAACACTGATCAGAAGGGACGATGCTGTCCTAATATCAACCTCAGAAAATCGTAGCAGTATTGCAAAATATAAATTTAGAAACCTTCGTTTTGATAAAAGAAAAAAAAGGCGGGTGGGTAATGTCAGAGACATAACTGGATGTCGTGAATACGAAAACAACTGACATGTTCCTTAACACTTCCGAATATCAATTAGTTGATCAATTGTATGAATTATGCAAGCATTCCCCTTTTCCATAGTTTTCGCAAAAACAAAGAAGGCTTCGCTTGATCTCGATTACTGTGAATTTCACACAGCGAAAAGTGCACAAATCTAACCAAACTGTTCTAGATTTACACTAAACTACGGATATTTACCTTTGATTTGCGAGCAAGATATCCTAATAGTTCTTTAGAAAATTTTTAGAGCCATTAGAACCACCGTTGCTTTTTCACCAATGCAAATGACTGACAGCTGTGACGTAATCGCTCTTGTCGGAAGCGAAACTAGCTTTGCAAACGACACAAAATACATCTACTCGCAGTGGCGATAGAATCCAGCGCATTCTAATACAGATGTGTAGTTAAAATTTTTACTAGGTAATTCAAATAAAACCTGAACAATGTTTAACATTTCCAAAAATTGATAAAATGTCATGTTTTAAAAAAAAATCCGGCTTTTCAATTGGTTAGAAAGAAATTATTGGAACAATAAAATGTTCAATGTTTAATTGTGCACGCAACTTTGATAAACCGGTTGCACTGAACATTTAAATTCTGTAGAATTAGTAGGTGCAACGCCAATTGCATCATATGAGTGTTAGTGTCCCATGCTGTAAATGGAAAATAAAGTAAGGAGTGAGTAACGAACATGATAAAAGTAAATAAATCTTCTGGGTTATCCACTGGAGTTGCTCTTCTAGACATAGAAAAAGCATTCGACAGTGTTTGGCACAAAGGTTTAATAGCAAAAATGTCTGATTTCCAGTTTCCTATTTATTTGATCAAAATGATTCAAAATTATTTAACTGATCGTACTCTTCAGGTTAGCTATCAGAATTGTAAATCTGAATTGTTACCCGTACGAGCCGGTGTTCCGCAGGGTTCGAGCGTAGCTCCAATCTTGTATAATATTTTCACTTCTGATCTTCCAAATCTACCCGTTGGTTGTCAGAAATCGCTATTCTGTGACGACACAAGTCTGTTAGCCACAGGTAGAAATCTAAGAGTGATCTGCAGTCGCCTACAAAGAAGTTTAAATATTTTCGGTGATTATCTGTCAAAATGGAAAATTAAACCAAATGCAGCAAAAACGCAATTAATTATCTTTCCTCATAAGCCAAGAGCTTTTTTTCTTAAACCAAACAATACCAATTTGGTCAAGTTGTTGTTCCACAAGGAAGAAAACGCTTCAAAGGATTCAGAATAAAATTCTGAAGATGATTTTGAAGCTTCCTCCCTGGTTTAGTACAAATGAGTTACACAGACTCACAAATATAGAACCATTAGATGTAATGTCACATAATATTATAAGCAAATTCCGACAAAAATCGATGCAATCTTCAATTGAATCGATTCGCTCTCTGTATTAGTTAGTAAGTTAGTATATAAGTTCCTTTTCCCCATTACACAATACAAGTAGGTTTAGAATTTTCCCTACACAAAAATCTAAGAATTGCGGAAGCAAATGATGTCTTCATGGTAATAACCAAATCATGTATATAATAGGGCTGAAAAGTCACCACTTGTGGCTGAACACCCAATTGAAATCTTAATAATTTAATTTTAATCATATTCCAATAAATAGTTATTTTTAAAAAAAAAAGTAAGGAGTGTATCGAAAATGAGCTATCCACATACATTTGTGTTGTACACATATATTTGTGATGGTTTTTATGCTTGCTGTGCGTTTGGCTGCTGTGCGTTTGGCTGTCAGCTTTTGTTCGTTTACTTGTTTGTGTGGTTGATATTCTGCGTTTTCAAAATGTCGCGTATTGAAAAGGAAGTGAAAATTAAGGTTCTGGGCACATGGCTAAATGAGAAGGATATTACCATGCGAAAATTGGCGAAGCGGTTTGGAATTCATCATGCCAGTGTTAAAACTATCGTTAATAAGTTTAGGGAACACTAGTCTTTGGATGAGCTATCAGGAAGAGGCAGAAAACCTGGCTCTTCCAACCCGAAACTGGACAAGAAAGTGGTATCTCTAATCATGAAGAACAAATCAATGTCAATACGTGATTTGGCCAAAAAAGCAGGAACGAGTGTCGGAATGATCCAGCATATCAAGAGGCGAAATCACCTGAAGACCTACAAAAACAGAAAATCTTGAAACAAAGTGTAGAACAGAAGAAGCGAGCAGCAACAAGGGCTCGGAAATTGTATTCGCGTCTTTTGCAGTGTCCGGATGCATGCGTTTTGATGGACGATGAGACTTATGTAAAGGAGGACTCAAAAACCCTTCCAGGTCCACAATACTTTACTGTCGTCGTTTGGGAGGATGTGAGCGATGCGGACAGGTCGATTCAAGTGGAGAAATTCGGTCGAAATTTACTGGTATGGCAAGCAATATGTTCCTGTGGAGTGCAACTATTTGTTTACACTACCGGAACTATAAATGCAGAAATCTATCGATCTAAGTGTCTCCAGAAGAGATAGCTGCCTTTATATAAGAAGCATAGTACACCTTCACTGTTTTGGCTGGATTTAGAGTCGGCTCACTATGCCAAAACCACTCTCAAATGGGGCAATCGTAAAGAGGGTCTTCAAGAAGACTGGTAAGGTAACTGAGAACATGCAGGAGTTCAAAAAAAAATTGGGCTCAAGCGTCCAAAAAATGCGATGCAACACTTGTCCGGAAATTAATGAAGAGCGTTCGATCAAAAGTTCGAAAATTCGTGAAGGAATAATTTAAATTTCATCCGGTTTTTATTATGCTCAAGTTTAACCTCGTACAAAAAGGATCAATTTTTAGTTTAAATAAAATATCGTTTTTATCATAATTTGAAAGAAAAATTTGTGGATAGCATATTTTCGATACACCCTTTATCACACCATAAAAATTATCATCTGGATAATACACCTTTATTATTACAATATTTGAAGCTTTCAGGATAGAGGGAAGTGCATATAGAAATTTTGAATTATTTACGAAGCAGATTGGACAGAATTTTTTATTTCGGTAGGTGACACTAGAATCTAGAGAAGATATCGAGCATACCTCGATTTGCCGCTTTACCCTATAATGGCGTAATGGAACACTTTGTTCATAATTTCAAAACTCTTTATTCTTTCTTTCAAATCTATTTCGTCTTCCCCAAAGTAATCCCCCTCCGGCCACAATACACTTGTGCCAACGTTTTTTCCAATCTCGAAACAGTTGTTACAGTCAATTTCCTGAATAGCCTTCAATGCGCGTAGCGATTGACGTTTGATGTCTTCGATTGACTCAAAACGGTTTCCCAGGAGCGGTCGTTTGATTTTATACTTTATGTTTCGTCTTCGACTCATCAGTACATAACAGTTTATGTTGGTTAAGCCCTAAATGACCATCACCTGAATCGGCCAGTTTAAGTCGTTTAACTCGTTTACGTTCGGCACGACAGTAAAGACGTTGCACTTCGGTGCAAATTAAAAAAAGTGATCTGTAAGTAGCAGAAACTTTATGTCTGCCTAGCGGTTTATGTTGAACTGCTAGGTTACATAACAGTTTAACATAAACTGTTATGTACTGATGAGTCGAAGACGAAACATAAAGTATCGAAATCGGTTATGTGCCCTATGCACAAAATTGGTTAACCCCGAAATGACCGTTTGAGTTTGCTGAATAGCAAAAAGTCACACGGAGCTAAATCAGGCGAATACGGTGGTTGCGATTCGATATTGGTTGAATTTTTGATTTTGGAACCAAGCGTGCTTTCACTTTTTTAGGCTCAAATGATCTGTCAAAATGGTTTTTACTGATTCTTCCGATATCCCAACAATCCCAGAAAGGTCTCTGACAGTTAATCGTCGATCCTATGAGCACAAATTCCTTGATTTTATTGACGTGTTCATCATCAGTTGATGTTGATGGCCGTCCTGGACGTGGTCCGTCGTCTCGATCCTCTTTGAACAACTTGTACCAATCAAAAGCACTTGCTCGCGACATACAATTATCACCGAAGGCTTTTTGCAACATTCTGAACATTTCTTTGTTGAAAAATTTCACTTTTAGTACTAGACGTATACTAAACACTAATAATTTTTTTGACGTGACACTTGGCACAGATGTCTCTGACAGCCACACAAACCTAGAAACAATTATTTCAACGAATAAGGATTCCGCGCCAAATCTATTTTTTGTCCATAGTAGTACAAACCTGTCTAAAGCGAGCCACCTGAGGATCAGAACCAGGCTGAAATAAATCGCTATTACTCCAGAAATGCAAATTCACGCCATGAGCATTTTTTCATGAATCCACCAGTTTAAGAGAATTTGAATTTTATTATGCCTACATTTATTCTACAGTACTGAAAATTTTCCCTTTTGAAAAAATTAAATGAAAAATGATTTTGAGGTTATGCAAGAAGGGTCAAGTACAATCAGCACAGACGGAGCGATTAAGCTGAAGTTCAATCAGATTCTGGTTACTACGTAATATCACAGACGTCCAGTTTAAGTAAGTAAACTTACTTGAGCGCAAAGATAATATTATGAAAAAGAAAATTTAGCGATGAAGGTTGGAGGCAGTAATTCATATAAAAAAATATTTCACCCAAAATTGATTGTGAATTCTAGATTAAATAATTGAAAATAAATGAACACATTTATTTTAAATAAAATGAGCTACATCCAGAACTCTTCGTGCGCAACCTTTAATGCAGTTTCCATCACACGCTACTAAATTAACCACAATTGCCACTATCAATGCGGTCGTCAATAAATTTCGTTTACTTTCTCCGTTTCATATGTCACGCAGAAAATACCCGGAAGAAAACGGCATTCCTAACGACTGCAGCATTAACTCATCCCAACCGAACACGAATGCATATTTACAGCCTTTCACGCATGCATCTTTCCCACTTATGGACACAGCAGTGAAGAGGAGATTTTTTTTTTCCTTGCGAGCTGGTTTCCTCCCGCATTGCAGTAATCGTTTGTCCTCACACTCATCGGGTTGTGCGTGCTTACGCAATCGATAATGCAATGTGCCGTAAGAAGCCGGTGGGGAGGGAGGAAATACTGTTTTCATCAACATTCCACAAAATGTAATTTGGTATCAGACTATTCGATACGGGTTGGTTTTTTGTTCTTCTAAAGGTTATAAGAAGGGCGGTGAAATTGAGCATCCTTCTTCTTCGCGAGTCGATTAAACACAATTAAACGTGACAGCAGAAGAAGGTTGCTTTAACGAAAGGCTGCATCACCCGGCCATCCATTCAATTATCTGTACCGCAC
This sequence comes from Malaya genurostris, assembly GCF_030247185.1. Taxonomy (NCBI): domain Eukaryota; kingdom Metazoa; phylum Arthropoda; class Insecta; order Diptera; family Culicidae; genus Malaya; species Malaya genurostris. Next base: position 50,070,008 of record NC_080571.1, read on the forward strand.
CGAGCGGTGGCCTTTCGACATTCAAACCGAACATCGTCGGTAGCAGGAATCGGAGGGATCCGCAACTATCGCCCTATCGAGAACTTTCACTTTTCACGAAACGAAATTATGCATCTCCGACAGCAGGTTTTGGCCTCTGCGGCTTGCCGGTGTGCAGCTTGCAATGCAATTTTTTTTTTGTATTTCCTCCAAAGTCCTCTTCTTCGTCTTCTGCCAGTGATGGTAAAAATGCATTTTTCGTTCGTTCGTTCGTACGTTCGTTCACTGCCTGAGGTCGCATGATGCAACAGGTAACCGGAGGCTGATTGGATTGTGGATGTCGAAGATTTTTTTTGTGACTTGCAAATTCCGGACCGTTTTTTTTTTGCTGCCGTACATCCTTTCGAGCGAGGAACAAGTTTATTTTTGGCAACTTGTTGCCGTACGTAGCTTTTGGAAAGTAGAAAAGTTTTCGGTCGCTACACGGACGTAGTGCGAAATGGATGGCGCTTCGGTTCACCGGAATGGGCGTTGGAAATACACTGAGCTGGGTGTCGAAAGCAGCGGTTGCAGAAAGAAACTGTTTTATTATATTGCATTTATTTTGAAAACGTAGGCGTTCACATTATTTTCACTATTCAAATGACACATGAGCGGAAACTCGTGCAAAAGTCTCGTGTCATCTCATCGGACGTATAATTTGACTTTCTGAGTAGCGTTTTCTTACAACTCATTGCCACTCTACCGACTTCGGCTGGCTAGGCTAACTTTTCCACCTATTCAAATATTTTCGTCCTCTCATGCTTCTGTCAAAACGAGCTGTAGCTCGCTATTCCGCTTCATTTTTTTTTGTACTTCGTATCGCATTACTCTCGTTCCGCCCGTCTCATTTCAAGTCTACACGGGACTCCTGTCTAGAAACGAATCGGCAAACATAATCATATGCTTACATAAGAAGACCCAACGACCGTACGAGCAGGGCGACGACTATGAATCCGAAGACGAAAGAAATCTACTCTTGTCACCCCGTTCGCGAAGAAACCGGTAGAATATGTGACATTAAAATTTAAACATTCATCCAAGGAAGTTAGCCTCGTTCTCCGTCCCGGCAAAACGGGGTTTCACCCTGGACCAAGACTGGGATGAGCTCAATGTCGGGATTTGTTCTCTCTGTTGCACCGCTCAGCGCATCAGGATCACTTTACTTGATGCTGAAATGAGATCCGATTTAGATATGCTGCAACGATACGCCTTTTTTTAGTTTAGTCTTTTAAATTCTTTGAATCAAACAAAGAAGGATCTTCGATAAAACATTCAACGACGATTTGCTTTTATTTGTTACTTCGTACGATTGCACACAGAAGCAGTGCACAGTGGGTAGTATCTGATCTAAAAAAGTCCAAAGTTAGGGTTGGTGTGTTATTTATTTATTTTTCGCGACTCCCATCAAACTTGTGTTTTATGGAGAGGTTTTTTTTACGACGGACTACGTCTTTTATTTACTCTACTATACTGATTTGGTGCATTTTCAAATATGCCACAAAGCAAGGATACAAAGAAATTACTCTATATGTGATATCTTCATAGTTGTTTTCTTGTTTGACTATTTGCTAAAAAATACGTTTTTGAGCGGATGGTGGAGTGAACTAATTCACTTTAAAAATAAATGAATGTCATTCAATTCCACCATAAAATCTTTACTATTTCGACACTAATGTTTCGAGATAGTAACAGACACAGATACTAATATTTCGGTGGTATATTTGCAACCTTTGTCAAAACAATTTGCTATTTTTTTTACTTTTTAAATGTCAAAAATACTCAAAGTTCTTGCAAAGATTTTGTTTAGTTGAGAAGAATCATTTAACAGTAAAATAAACACCCAAGAAACCGGTTTGCGCGGTACGAAACCTCAAACGACCAGGTTGTGCTCTCAATTAAACTGAACTGCTAAATTCAATTTTTGAATTCAAATTTGTTTAAAGCAATCAGTATAAATCTGTTCTTTTTAGAACTATTAATATATTCTCGAAGAACTATAGTGAAGTTTTTCTACTAAAGACTGTCCCAGAAAGTATGGACGCAACCAAAAACCGCTGCCATTTCGCAAAGTTTCAGAATCTGTCAATTTTTATGGCTGCTTTGTTTACACTCTTCTCTTACCACTTGTGCAGTTGTTTATTCGTTTTCATTAGTTTCGAAATGCGTGGACTTTCAGCAGAACAACGTCGAAAAATTGTGTACAAATGGTGCACAGAACGCGGACTGTCACTGAGAAATATAGCAAAAATGGAAGGAGTAAGCGAAAAAGCCGTGCGAAATGCAATTAGGAAGTTCGGTGAGGATAACACCTTTGGGGATAAACCGAAAACGGGTCGAAAAAAGGTCCTGCTAACCCTCAGTTGGATAAACGTATACTGAAGGCGTTCGAGCAAAAGATGGAGGTTTCAGTTCGGGATGTGGCCAAAAAAGTGGGCACATCGAAGTCAAATGTTCTTCGTGCTAAAGAACGTTTGAATCTTCGAACCTATAAGCAGCAGAAACAACCAAAACGTAGTCCGAAACAAGAAGCATCGATCAGGCCGAGGGTTCGAAAGCTGTACAATACGATTCTTGCTGGAAATTTGAACTGCATAATCATGGACGACGAAACCTTTGTGAAACTCGATTACAAATCTTTGCCAGGACCACAATATTATACGGTGCGAGAAGGGTAAGTGTTAAACCAGTCCGAGACATCGATTGAAGTCGCAAAATTTGGTAAGAAAGCTATGGCCTGGCAAGCAACTTGTAGCTGCGGTAAGTTTTCGAAACCCTCCATCACCACTGCTTCAATGAACAGCGAAATATGCATCAAGGAATGTTTACAAAAACGACTTCTACCCATGATTCGAAGCCACAAGGATCCTGTTGTCTTCTGGCCAGGTCTTGCTTCTTGCCACTACTCGAAATCAACGGTAGAATGGTATACTACCAAAAATGTCACTTTCGTCCCAAAAGACATGAATCCACCAAATTGCTCACAACTTGCGGACCAATGGAGGAATTTTGGGCATTAACGAAGGCACATCTTAGGAAACATGTCTCGGCAGCCGAAACCATTCAATAGTTCGAAAAAGATTGGAAAAAGTGTCAAAACTTGTCGCCAAGAAGTCTGTACGGAATTTAATGAGGAAGGTGCGCCAGCTAGTCTACAATGGCTAAGTAGCAAATTTTGAGAATAATATTCTGTTGTTGTAGTCTAATATCATCAGTATATCGAATAAAATTTGAATATCTAACACTTGTGAATTATTTACAGCGAAATCAAAGTGCGTCCATACTTACTGGGACAGTCTTTATGTAAATCTATCATTCCGGTTGGTTCAGGTCCAGAGCTCAGTTCCAGTACCAATAATCCAGTTCAGTATGGAATCAATTGCGGGACGTTCGCAGTGCCGGGTTTCCCTTCAAAGAAGATTGATTGCGTCATCCTTCAGCTGGTCGTTTGCATTGGAGCAAAATAAAATGAAAAGTGATCAACAATAGGAAACATTATGCTAAATCAGCCCTTCTAGTGGCTCCAAATGGTTCTTTGTTCCAAGATTGTTCTTTGCTAATCGAAAATTAAAACCATCAGTTTAGTGCAAATACTGAATAATTTGATTAGTTTTGTGCAAAATTCGCAACAGTGTTCATTATCGTAGAAAATTACAAACATTGGCCCTTCTGAATGCCAGACATTAATCCCGTACAGCATTTTGATAGTTTCTTTCACTGAAATATTCAAATCCGAAATGAAATAATTGCTATCAAAATTCTGAACGTTGCAATGATTTTTATTCTCATTTGTTCCGTGTTAATTAAGTGCGTGGTGGAAAACATTTGTCGCTGATAAATCAATCTTTAGTAGAAATGCACCGTTTCAATTCCGGAAGCAGTAAAACTTGCGCAATTCACACAATCAACTAATACGAACGATTATCATTTTAATTCGCATTCACGTCCTCCTGTTATGTCTGTGACATTACTCACCAGCCTTTTTTATTACTTTTCAAATGTCAAAAATACTCAACCTTCCTATAATGATTTCATTTAGTTGAAACGGATAATTTAACAGTAAAATAAACACCCAAGAAATCGTCGTTCAGCTTAAATGGTAAGAAGTCGAAACCGTGGGAACTACCATTAAGAGCTGGAAAGACTGTTTTTTTTTATTTATTTACTAGGTTCTATTGCGATTAATTTATTTTTATGCTTGACGTGATCGTTTAACATACATAAAATAATATTTTTTAAAGGTAATTGTCATCTTTTTCCTTAAAGGAGAGGAGCTATCCAGCGAGTAAAGGGGAAGCAGTGGTTCACTATTCACGCTTACGTCCATTGGTATGATGTCACTGATGTTGGCCGGAATATCGTTATTGCTTGCATTTGTCCAAATATACTATATATCAATATGGATCACTCTTGCGATTCCCGAGGGACATCACAGTAAAGTTGTCCCGGGTTGGCGGTATAATGCATAGGACGCTGGTCTTACAAGCCATTTGTCGTATGTACGATCCCCGACCTGGAAGGATTCTTGGTGTCAGTAGGATCCATAGTACTAGCCATGCAATGATTCTGTACACTAAGAATCGGCTGCGAAGTCTGTTGAAACAGAAAGGCCGAACTCCACAAAAGGAATGTAATGCCAAGACTTTGTTTATCCGTGCGGTGAACGACCCAATCGTGGTTAAAGCCGCTAATAAACGACAACAACAACAACAACAACTTTGTTTATCCCAGTAAAGTGCGATGGCAAAAGAGGTCACTAATACACTACAAGTTTTTTAATGCACTTATGACAGTTTCCCCAATCAGTACACTGAACCAAACAAATTCAAATGGAATGGAATATGTCTCGATATACACTGCACGAACAAATAAGCTGTAAAGACGTTTTAGAATCGCAATCTGATACTAACTCCGATGAGAACCTATTTTTTTTATAAAAATACCTATTTATATAAATATGTGTTAAATGTGAACGCAGAGCTAATCAAATTAATCTTAATGTTAGTTCCAGAATTATACCAATTTTTTCCGAATTCTGTACTACAATTTCTTGATTTGAAAAATTAATCCATTTGTATTTATGTTGCCTTCACAGCCCATAGGTTTCGTCTTTTTCAGCACTATTCATAACATTCATGAGCAAAGTTAAATACTACTTCATAACTCTTGAAAGTGAAGACGATAGGTCTAAAAAGCGTAATTCTACATTATTTATAGGCGATATTTACTTTCGTCAGACAAAAAACACACTTGAATATGAAAATGTGCACACCTCGATGTGGGCATCACGATCAATTTCATTTCTGGGTGCACGCTAAACGCAAACTATTAAACATGACTGAACTAATAACCTTTTCCGTCACGAGATGGTGTTACTGTGATGTCTTTTTCGAATTTTATTGAATTCGTTAAAGTGATCCATATTGATATATAATATATTTGATTTTTACAAGCGTTTGGTGCGTTATTAACTGGTGCAAGCATACGTAGTTCTAAATTGATAGCAGATGATGGCCTCAATGATGATAATGCTTCATTGTTGTTGAAAGTCTGTGTAGAATAATTTTGTTTACTTTCAATGTAGATTTCTTCCCGTTTATTTTATCAAAGTGCTAATGAAAATCTGTTGGAAAATATCTACCAATATAACCAAACTAAAAGCTATTTTTGTCTTATTTTTTTGTTACGTTAAATTTTTTTTCCATAAATTCGTTTATTTCATAGGCATTATACATAAGTTTTTCTTCACCGTGGCAACGTTAAATAATTGTTCATATCGATTAAAAACAAAATTTTATCCACCTAGTTGTGCAATTATGTCTTTCTCATATTTTCATAAATATTACTAAGGGATTCTTAAAAAGATGGCTGGGTAATGTCAGAGACATAACTGGATGACGGAAATACTAATAAAACTGACGTATTCATTGGAACTAACAAGATCTTTTTTTGTCACTAACTTTTTCGTTCCCCCTTCTCTGTCTCTTCACCATCTCGATGGCAACTAATTAGATCTCTGTCGTTTTTAGACATTTTGTTCCCACATCCCGTTTTACCCCGTTTCTACAATATTTACTTTTTTTCATTCTCTTCTGTAATATCACCATCATCGCCCACGAAAGACCGCTCCAGTCGAAAACCAGCATGCGGGCCACCCGCCGGGCCTTCGTAGCCTAGGGGTGTTTCCCGCGGATTCACACGGACCGAAGGATGCGGCCAGCATAGATGAGATCTGGAAAGACTCATGCAATATTCAATTCATCGACCACTGCCGATCGCCAGATGAATGCTGGATTTTCGAGAACCCGAGATGACATAGTCTAATGATACTATTCTAGTTTTAAGTTATCATTTAATTAAGATTAGAAAATACCCTTGGCATCTTAGAACTTAAGCAGTGTACCTAAAATTATATTACATTATTGAATAAAAAAAAACTGACGTGCCTTTTCCACACTTCCGAATATCATTCATAAATTCATTCATATGATAAATATACACTACAAATCGTTTGTGGTCTTCTAGGATTTCTGAATATATGTTAGTAATTAATATGATATTAATATCAATAACTTACTAGTCAAACTCGTCTCGGAAATACAAATTGTTACTCAATTTGAAAGAATATCCACAAATCGAAAGCTGCAATTTTGGATTTTAGAAATTCTAAATCTATTAATTATTCATATCCACTAGCCAAGCAAAAAATTTCTATAGTTCCTCCAAAAATCAACCAAAATTAGTAAAATATTATTCACTTATAACCAAGGGTTTTACGCGTAATTAAAACGAAATGACACTATTATTATATATCGTTTATTTAGACCCGGCTTTAATCTAATTATGGATCACTATTTGCACAAGCTAACGTCAACAAAACGCATTCAAACCAATACACAAAAAATTCAATTAAAATATATGAGAAAGGCAAAAAACCAAGAAAATGTTCTAATTTGAACCAGAATGTAAACCTTTCTGTTCTGTGTTCTGTAAGTAGCAGAAACTTTATGTCTGCCTAGCGGTTTATGTTGAGCTGCTAGGTTACATAACAGTTCAACATAAACTGTTATGTACTGACGAGTCGAAGACGAAACATAAAGTAGAGAAATCGGTTATGTGCCCAATGCACAAAATAGGATAACCCCTAAATGACCTTCACTAAACTGATTGTTTTCACTTCCGATTTGCATATTTCAACAGATAAGTCATTCTAATAGTTAATTTGTAAACATTTATAGCCCTTGATTTGTAGAATTTTCACAGTCGTTGTTCACTTTTCGGTGTATTTTACTCAAATGCAAACGACCAGCAGCTGGATGACGCAATCGCTCTGGTTTGAAGCGAAACTTCACTGCCAACGTCCCGTAGCAGAACTGCGGAATGATTTAATACAGAAGCAATTTTTGTGAAAGAATTTCTGTTTGCGTGTTTTCGTTTACAGTTTTTTACTGAATGTTGATATTGATTATTTCATTTCTGATTTGCACATTTCAGTGAAAGAGTGAAAGGAACTCTCTACGATATTAAACATTGTTTGGAGCATTTTTCTCGAACGCGAAGCAGTCGTATGCTAGCTGTATTTGCACTCGTGTGGTGCAAAGTTGGCTCTTCGAAAAGTTCACAAAGCTAATCAACTTATTCTAGATTTGCACTAAACTGATTACTTTTATCTCCGATAAACAGAGAATTAGTCATTTGGGGGTTTGGTACCTCGTGGGTAGCCGTTTTGTGCAAAGTGCACATGACTTATTTCTAGTTTTTACGTTTCGTCTTCGACTCATCAGTGCATCAGCAGACGAAAATCTGTTAGCGGTCAGTATGCCGTCGAATTTGTTTCGTTCTTTCGGCACGTCAGGTTAGACATAGCGCCTCGGCGCAAATAAGTGTTTTGCAAAATGCATTAACTTTACGTCTGCTCAGCGGATTATGTTGATCCGGGGGTTTTGCATCAGCAGTTCAGCATAATCTGCTGATGCACTGATGAGTCGAAGACGAAACGTAAAAACTAGAGAATTAGTATTTTTAGTTTTTAACATTACAATTACTCTTCTTTGATGCGAAACGCGCAGCCTTACTGCTTCCTGTGAGGATTGATTCAATACTGAAACACTTTTTGATTTCTTTTTACGTGATTTCGTTTGAGCCTTTTTCACAAATAGAAAGATACTGCAACTGGGCTCTGGACCTGAACCATCGAAATGGTACACTTACTTTACTTCCTGATCAGTCAATTGTTCAGGCTATAATGAACTAAATATATCAAGTGTTAACCTTTTATACCTTTTATTTCTCGCTTAACACAAATCGGATGCTGTTTTGTTGATATTGAGAATTGAAATTGAAATTTCGAGGGTCAAGTGACAAATGACAAGTGACAGTGCTTTGTGGCAATGTTGTGAATGTGCTTGAGGGCATTATTGTAAACTATTAAACATATTCTTCATATTCAAAATCAACGTAAGAGCAGCCACCAAGACTGCAATCAAACGTAGATGTAGGAGTCACCGTTATTCTGTTGGATTTTATCACATACTCCCATCATTTTTAAATTTTCGTAACTCCAAAATGTATTATAAACCTACATTCTAGTTTATGTATTTTTATATTTTTTTCGATAATAACGTTAACGTTTGCGACTATTACGGATACATTTTGGTATGATTATTATAACCAGAGAATCATTCACAACATTTCTCCCCAGGATGGTTGCTTAGTGGTAATAGGATTGCAGCACAAGCTGTGCTATTGTTCATTGAACTTACAAATCGACTGCGTATTATGTTGGAACTGAATGACAAACTCCGCAATGTAGTACTCTGACATTGCTTTGACTCGCAGACTATTGCTTGCAGCGCCATGGCTTCCAATTCCAATACCATACGAGATGCAACTGAAATAATAAATTTTTAAAGACAATTATACTGTCAAAACGGGACGCAATATATATTTTGATCAAATCAGAAAATAATTTGGATTGATTTTTTTCGAGCCTCATCCCAATGTGAACCGGATTGTCAAGTCAGTCAGTGGACAATATTTTATTCATGCGAAAGTAAATGAAAGCAAAATAAAATGGAAAGCGTAATTCTGCAAGTAGAATGAATTTCTGGAATATATTTACTAGCTTCATGTGCACTCTAACGGATTTACTGGGGCTAGTAAGACGATAGTGCCTTTCAACTGCAAACGTTAAAGCCCCTACGAAAATCATTTTGATTGTGCAGATGAATTGATTTTTTTAAAGGAAATATAGTTCAAAATATTTTTTCTAGTTCCCATATTGCATATTAGTTTGTTTATCGATTGCCTGACAATTTTGTTGATTTTTGAGTAACACCACGTGAGCGATTTTTTTCACTTTATTGTACTATGAGGTATAGTATTTTTTCCTTCTCTTGAACCACATTGAAAGCTGGCAAATGAAAATTTGATGAAAATATCGGGATTGATGATGTTCACTTGTAGAATTTCTATTTCAACAAAAGCTTAGAAACTGTTGGGGTTCTGAGAGTCATTAACATTAAGTCACTAGCAGTTACTTGATGGTATAATAATTGTAATTCACCCTAACTGGGAGAAGTCTGGTCCAATGTCAGTTTTGTTTTGTTACCGGATAGGACCTTTTTAATTTGTTGGATTAAATTAGTTTCGAATATTGGTTGGAATAGTAAGGAAAATGTTTGAGACCGTGTCAAAATATACGGAATAGAAACTAATCTTGCTTACTTGGTTGCTTTTTTATTTGCTCCCTTTATAAAAATGTTTTATATAATGCAATGTTTAATGGTCTGCAGTAATAATTTGCCTAGCACGTGTATTAGGGTGCTAACAAAAAAAAAATTTTAATTCACATAGTGGTGTTATGATACCTTTCTCATATTACTTATATTTCGAAAAGTATCACTAGAAGATTCTGTCAAGTATTTTATTTTCAATCCTGAATAAAATAAGAAACTTTCTTTGGATATAAACTAACATAACTTTTCCAATTTGTGAAAAATTATGTCAAATTATAAGAATTTATCTTTATATTCCAGCGTCGCACTAAATGATTAAACACACTTCACCCTATAGTTCTGGAAGCGGAAGTCGAACCCGGATGAAGTTAAACAGCATCCTATGAGACTATAGGAACTTTTATATAAGCCTAAGTTTGACGAAATCGATCAAATCATCTCTGAGAAAATTGTTGTTTTTCGTTTTAGGGTTTTTGACCCCTACTTCCGGTACTTCTGGAACCTGAAAATTGGAAACAGTATAGACGAACTGTTTAGTAAGTTACTACTATATCCTACAAATTGAATCAATTTTAAGCCAAATCCAGAAGAATTTTACCCTCTAAATGACGATGTGCAATTTTAAACACACTTTACCCTATGAAAGCATGATGAAATTCAATAGCAACCAATGTACTACGAGACTTTTTGCCTTTCTCATATAGAAAGGTTATGCAATCACTGTGAAAACCGACTTTTGAACCGAGTCCCGGAGGGCCGAGTGTCATATATCATTCGACTCAGTTCGTCGAGTACACAAAATGTCTGTGTGTGTGTATGTGTATGTGCGTATGTGTGCATGTAACGTTTTTTTGCAATAACTTCTCTCGGAGATGGCTGAACCGATTTCCACAAACTTATATTCAAATGAAAGGTCTTGTGGTCCCATACAAAATTCCTTAATATTATTTGAATCCGACTTCCGGTTCCGGAATTATGGGGTTAAATTTGCAAAAAAATGTGAAAACTAAGTGCACTAACTTTTCTCAGAGATGGCTGAACCGATTTTCACAAACTTGGGTTCAAATGAAAGGTCTTGTAGTCCCATACAGAATTCCTGAATATTGTTTGGATCCGACTTCTGGTTCCGGAGTTATAGGGTAAAATGTGCAAAAAAATTGAAATATGTTTGCTAGCTTTTCTCATAGATGGCGCGACCGATTTTCATAAATTTAGGTTCAAATGAAAGGTCCTGTGGTCCCATACGTAATTCCTGAATTTCATCCGCATCCGACTTCCGGATCCGGAAATATAAGGTAAAGTGTGTTGAAAATTGTATACCAAAAGGGCGAAAATCCGTAAAAAGTTGTCTAAATCGACCTCAAATCTTCTCCAATCAATAGTTTTTATCAGTAGCTGGTCAAACAAACCGATTTCGGTTATTATTTTCAGGGTTCGAAGAAAATTATTTTTAAGAATACCACAGTATTATATATGATGGTATGATTGTTATGAGAAAGGCATCATTACACCACTAGGTGGATTAAAACAGGTTTTATTTTATGAGTTACCATATTTGACATATAATCACCCACCTAAACGCACAGACACATACATTGCTCAGCTCGATAAACTGTGTCAAATGATATAGAACACTTAGCCCTCTGGGCCAATATTCACTGGTAAATTTTTCAAGTGATTGCATAAACTTTCTATATGAGAAAGGTAATAATTGTACTTTTATAGAAAAGCATCGTTATCATGATCTTGTAATAACACTAACAAATAGGTACAAATTGAATAGAAGAATTAGACATTTACATTTTTTTCACCTGAAAAATATAGATTTAAATGTGGCAACCCTGCACGTTATACGAAATTGAACAAAACAAGCTGCGAACGGAGCAAAGCTGCACGTACCGTCGCGTACTAGTTTTGCATCGTCATTTTGAATGACGATTTGAATGTTTTGACACTCATTGCCCTATAATTTCGGAACCGAAAATCGGATCAGGATGAAATTGAACAGTGTCTTCTGACACTTTTATTAGAGATTTGATTTGAATCGGTTTAACCGTTGCTGATAAACCGTGAGTTCCGTTTTTGGAGCTTTTATCCGCTATTATCGGGGCTTTTGGAAGCGGAAACAGGGGACTTGTAGTCAAAAAGTAGTTTTATATACTCACTAACTAACAGAATCGTCCAACTAGATGAATTTAGCAGAAGGTTTTATAAAAAAGTGCACCTCGTTTCGCCTTCGTTTGTGAAAAAATATTCATCAAATTGAAAATTTTCAATAATCGCATTGTAGTACCGGAACCGGAGAAAAGCTAAAAAAGAAACATTTCTCTGATTTCTGTTCGATTCAGCTAAAATTTTGAAATCTATAATTCTGATTTAAAGCTCTGTTATTTATGTGAAGCCTTCCTATTCGAATATAAAATATGATTACTTTATCTACACAGAAGAAGCAATGTAAATTCGTGATTTTAATACATGCAGTGTGTAGTTATGCCGAAACTTTTTGTACACTGTTGAGTCACAAAGTAAGATTCAAATGAAAGGTCTTGTGATCGCATATAAAAATTCCTGAATATTATTTGGATCTGACTTCCGGTTCCGGAATTATGGGGTAAAATGTGCAAAAAATTGTGAAAATTAGTGCACTAATTTTGCTCAGAGATGGCGCGACCGATTTTCACAAACTTAGGTTCAAATGAAAGTTCCGGTGCTCCCATACGTAATTCCTGAATTTCATTCGGATCCGACTTCCGGATCCGGAAATATAGGGTAAAGTGTGTTAAAAAGTTTGTACCATCACAGAAAAGGGCGAAAAACCGTGAAAAGTTTTCTAAATCGACCTCAAATCTTCTCCAATTGATTTTTTCAGTAGACAGAAAACAAACCGATTTCGATTGTTTTCTCAAGAATCGAAGAAAATTATTTTGAAGAATACTACAGTATTATATATGATATGAGAAAGGCATCATTACACCACTAGGTGGATTAAAACAGGTTTTTTATTTAATACTATATTTAATAAGGCACACTGCCCCAGCTCTAAGATGCCGAAGGCATATCCAGGGTCTTGCCGAATGGTGTCTTTTTACCTTTTTTTTATAAATATAAAAAATAGGTATAGAATTCGCCCAAACTTTAGAAAATTTTTCCGATGCCGGGAGGGCCGAGTGTCACATATCAATCGATTCAGCTCGACGAACTGAGAAAATGTCCGTATGTATGTGGGTATGTCTGTATGTGTGTTGTCAATAAAATGAAAGGTCTTCCCGTCACCCTGAATGCTATTAAATGGTTTTGAGATCAGATGTTTGCTTTTTTAGTTATACGAAGTTTAATGTCAAAATTTTCAATTTTTAGACAATATCTGTCCCAATTGACCTTGAAAACAGAATATGTTTTCAGACTTAGATTTCACACGATAATAGCATTCCAACAGCCATAGATTGTTAAAATCCGTCCATTTTTAACGGAGATATCGAATACTTTTGTGAAAGCGATTTTTCCCCTTATTCTAGTAGTAGGAGTTTTACAGGCTTGATGATAAACTCTTGATGATGTTTCAGAGCACAGTCAAACACAATTTTCAACTGTTTTGTATGCAATTGTTTCTTAGCACCTAAAAGACTATGCGCAGCACCGTTTTTTCTTGACGTTACGATTTCAGCACGGTTCGTTTTTGGCATCATAATCGTTCTAATATGACATATGTATTAGAAAGATGGAAGTATTTTAAAATTCAAAACGATTTCTTATTTGTATTGATTTATATTGCTTGCAATAATAATTGCTGAAAGAACACAACCTCTTACACCATTTTACAATTCGAAGAAGTTCGTCGAGATATGTAAATTTGTGTGTGAAAATATGAATGAAAATTAATGAATCGGAATTTCATTAATTTTTCTCGAAGATAGTTTAACTCATTACAAACTTAGACTCATATGAACAATCCTAAGGTCTCATATGAGGTTTCTGAATTTCATTTGGATCCGACTTCTGGTTCCGTAACTACAGGATGATATATGCAATGAAATTGAAATACTGTCACTCATTTTGCTACTGAATCGATTTCGTCCATCTTACATTCAAATAGAAGGTCTTAAGGTCCCATAAAAACTGCTAGTGATATACAGGGAAGATACAGGGTTATTAGTGTAAAAATTTCACATAAATTTATCGGGTTAATCGGGTTCATAGATTTTGAGAGTCGACGACCAAATAAACTTATTTCAGTTTTACTGGTATTCGGGTTTCGATCCCGGAACGTACCCAACAAATTTTATTTGGAACGCATTACGATTTCTCTAAAATGGCTACACCGTTTTTCAAAAATTTCGAATCTTATGATCAGATAGGCGAATTTAACTGATTTCGGCTACATAGATTTCCGAATTCTGTTTCCGAAAGTATCGAGACTAGAGAAGCTAAAAGAAGGCCAAAACGAATTCAATAAACAATAATTTAAATTAATATAAACTTATAGTTCCATACAAAATTTGTGAATTTTATCCGATTCCGACTTCCAATTTTGAAATTACAAGGTGATGAGTTTTTAAAATTTAAACCGTCATAGAAGCGATACCAAAAAATCTCTCAAAGTTGGGCTCAAAACTGTTTCAATTTTTTTGTCATACTAATTCATGGACATACGATCTTTTTTTTTTGTTATGCTGGTCTCTGAATACCATTTCAGGAAGTACTATAAATATTGCCAGAAATTTTAAAGAAGAACTCACATCTACATCTCATCGAATGCCTAATCGATTGTCTCACGTTTAGATTTAAGGGAACAATTTTTGGGTTGTATATAATTTCTATCTTCGATTCGTCGATTAGTCATTTAAATTATTTCATGAAATCTAAAAACATCAAAGAATAATTACGCAAAAAACATATGCGGATTGATAAAAAATGATACCTCACTGTTAGGTGGATTAAGCACGTTTTCGTCTATAATTTTAACAGCAGGTTGAACTGTTGGGTATAAGTCATGGAAGAATTTTGGTTAGCTTTTCTTAGCCAAGTATAAAAATGAAATAGATATAGATAAAACCGCCTCCGAGAGGAAGAAAATCAACTACATTTCCTGGAAACTGTCGGAAACCGATAAAATGGAGAATACATTTAAAGAGCACCCTGGAACATCATTCACATTTCACTACGCAAAACGACGATGATTCAATGTGATTTTTGTGATGATTCATACTGGAAGATTTTAAAACAAGCTTTATTTCAAATTTTATCAGCTCACTTGAACAAAACAATGCGCATTCCCACGCATTGTTAAATTTCTAGTAATTAAATTTATAGTTAGTCATATACTCACAACAATTGAAGTAAAAATAATTAGGTAAAATTAGTACTCAGTTCTGTCTCCAGAAACAGGTAACAGATCGGCTGAAAAGTTCGTATCGTTTCTATGAAAGGGTGCCACTAGAATTAAATCCATACCATTTTCAGTTAGTACCAACCTTCAAAAGATACGTGTATAAATTTGACAGCTGTCTGATTATTAGTTTGTGTGATATTGCATTTTGAGTGAAGCTACTTTTGTTATTGTGAAAAAAATTAAAAAGAAAAAGAAATTTCGTGTGTTAATGAAACACTACTTTCTGATGAAAAAAAGTACCGCCGATACCAAAAAATGGCTTGATGAGTGTTATCCAGACTCTGCACCGGGCGAAGCAACAATTCGTAAGTGGTTTGTAAATTTCGTACTGGTCATATGAGCACCGAAGACGATGAACGCAGTGGACGTCCAAAAGAGGCTGTTACCGATGAAAACGTGCAAAAAATCCACAAAATGATTTTCAATGACCGTAAAGTGAAGTTGATCGAGATAGCTGACACCCTAAAGATATCAAAGGAACGCGTTGGACATATTATTCACGAATATTTGGATATGAGAAAGCTTTGTGCTTTGGGTGCCGCGTGAGCTCACAATCGATCAAAAACAACAACGAATTGATGATTCTGAGCAGTGTTTGGTGCTGTTATATCGAAATAAAACCGATTTTTTTCGACGATATATAACAATGGACGAAACATGGCTTCATCACTTCACTCCGGAGTTCAATCGACAGTCAGCTTAGTGGACTGCACGCGATGAACCGAAGCGTGGAAAGACTCCCAAAGCGTGGAAAGACTCAACAATCGGCCGGTAAGGTTATGGCGTCTGTATTTTGGGATTCGCATGGTATAATTTTCATCGACTACCTTGAAAAGGGAAAAACCATCAACAGTTACTATTATATAGCGTTATTAGAGCGTTTGAAGGACGAAATTTCAATAAAAAGAGCTTAATTTGAAGAAGAAAAAAGTTTTGTTTCATCAAGACAATGTACCGTGTCACAAGTCGATGAAAACCATGCTGAAATTGAACGAATTGGGCTTCGAATTGCTCCCTCATACACCGTTTTCTCCAGATTTGGCCCCCAGTGACTTTTTCCTGTTCTCAGACCTCAAGAGAATGCTCGCTAGTAAAACCTGTCTTAATCCACCTAGTGGTGTAATGATGCCTTTCTCATGTACATATAATATTGTGGTATTCTATTCAAAAATTTTCTCTTCGATTTTTGAAAGAAACCAAGTGATTGTTTATGCATAACATACAGAATAAAACAGTGCTTTGATTGCGTAAGCCATCCTTAAGAGAACGAAATGGGTTCACTATTATATGCACTTCCGGCACCGGAACCCGAGAACCGGTATAGACAAAGTCGGTTCGTACGGCAACCAACTAACATGACACACAAACTCTTCTAGTACGCACTCTATAACTCCGGATTCGGAAGTCGGATCCGGATGAAATTCAGGAATTCCGTATGGGACCAGAAGACCTTTCATTTGAATCTAAGTTTGTGAAAATCGGTCAAACCATCGCTGAGAAAAGTGAGTGAGATCCATTTTGGTATATATGACCACTATTTCCGGTACTTCTGGAACCGGATACCAGGAACCAGGATAGCCGGAATCGGTTTGATTAGTTGCCTACTGATAATGACTATCGATTTGTGTAGTTTTGAGACCAGTTTAGAAAAATTTTCACGTTTTTTGTTTCGCCGGTTAAAGTGACGGTGTACAATATTGAACACACTTTACCCTATAATTTCGGAACCGGAAGTCGGCTCCGGATGAAATTCAGAAATTCCGTATGGGACCACGAGACCTTTCATTTGAATCTAAGTTTGTGGAAATCGGTCAAACCATCGCTGAGAAAAGTGAGTGAGATCCATTTTGGTATATATGACCACTATTTCCGGTACTTCTGGAACCGGATACCAGGAACCAGGATAGCCGGAATCGGTTTGATTAGTTGCCTACTGATAATGACTATCGATTTGTGTAGTTTTGAGACCAGTTTAGAAAAATTTTCACGTTTTTTGTTTCGCCGGTTAAAGTGACGGTGTACAATATTGAACACACTTTACCCTATAATTTCGGAACCGGAAGTCGGATCCGGATGAAATTCAGAAATTCCGTAAGGGACCGGGAGACCTTTCATTTGAATCTAAGTTTGTGAAAATCGGTCAAACCATCGCTGAGAAAAGTGAGTGAGATCCATTTTGGTATATATGACCACTATTTCTGGTACTTCCGGAACCGGATACCAGGAACCAGGATAGCCGGAATCGGTTTGATTAGTTGCCTACTGATAATGACTATCGATTTGTGTAGTTTTGAGACCAGTTTAGAAAAATTTTCACGTTTTTTGTTTCGCCGGTTAAAGTGACGGTGTACAATATTGAACACACTTTACCCTATAATTTCGGAACCGGAAGTCGGCTCCGGATGAAATTCAGAAATTCCGTATGGGACCGGGAGACCTTTCATTTGAATCTAAGTTTGTGAAAATCGGTCAAACCATCGCTGAGAAAAGTGAGTGAGATCCATTTTGGTATATATGACCACTATTTCCGGTACTTCTGGAACCGGATACCAGGAACCAGGATAGCCGGAATCGGTTTGATTAGTTGCCTACTGATAATGACTATCGATTTGTGTAGTTTTGAGACCAGTTTAGAAAAATTTTCACGTTTTTTGTTTCGCCGGTTAAAGTGACGGTGTACAATATTGAACACACTTTACCCTATAATTTCGGAACCGGAAGTCGGCTCCGGATGAAATTCAGAAATTCCGTATGGGACCGGGAGACCTTTCATTTGAATCTAAGTTTGTGAAAATCGGTCAAACCATCGCTGAGAAAAGTGAGTGAGATCCATTTTGGTATATATGACCACTATTTCCGGTACTTCCGGAACCGGATACCGGGAACCAGGATAGCAGGAATCGGTTTGTTTAGTTGCCTAATGATAATAACTATCGATTTGTGTAGTTTTGAGACCAGTTTAGAAAAATTTTCACGCTTTTTGCTTCGCCGGTTTAAGTGATGGTGTACAATATTGAACACACTTTACCCTATAATTTCGGAACCGGAAGTCGGATCCGGATGAAATTTAGAAATTCCGTAAGGGACCGGGAGACCTTTCATTTGAATCTAAGTTTGTGAAAATCGGTCAAACCATCGCTGAGAAAAGTGAGTGAGATCCATTTTGGTATATATGACCACTATTTCCGGTACTTCTGGAACCGGATACCAGGAACCAGGATAGCCGGAATCGGTTTGATTAGTTGCCTACTGATAATGACTATCGATTTGTGTAGTTTTGAGACCAGTTTAGAAAAATTTTCACGTTTTTTGTTTCGCCGGTTAAAGTGACGGTGTACAATATTGAACACACTTTACCCTATAATTCCGGAACCGGAAGTCGGATCCGGATGAAATTCAGGAATTCCGTATGGGACCACGAGACCTTTCATTTGAATCCTAGTTTGTCAAAATCGGTTCAGCCATCTCCGAGAAAACCTAGTGAGATTATTTGACACACACACACACACACATACATACACACACACACACACACACACACACACACACACACACACACACACACACACACACACACACACACACACACACACACACACACACACACACACAGACATTGCTCAGCTCGATGAACTGAGTCGAATGGTATATGACACTTGGCCCTCCGGGCCAATTTTCACTAGTCGGTTTTTCAAGTGATTGCATAACCTTTCTATATGAGAAAGGCAAAAATGTAGAAGCAATGAAGAGGTAATCGCTGAAACTGAGGCCTATTTTGAGGAAAAGGACAAATCGTACTACAAAAATGGTATCGAAAAGCTGGAAGATCGCTATAATCGCTGTATCGCCTCTGATGGCAATTATGTTGAATAATAAAAACGAATTTTGGCAAAAAAATGTGTGTTTCTATTCAACGATACGAACTTTTTTCAGCCGAACTGTTATTACAATTTTGATATGTTTACGTTTCGTCTTTGACTCATCAGTGCATATCAGTTCAAATTCAACTGCTTTATGCAAAACTCGGCAGTTCAATTTGAACCGCTAAGCATCGAAATGCAATGTCTATACTGACGTGCCGAACAAAAACGTGTTTTCGACTTTTTCTGGCCGATGCAGGTTTGGTCATTCAGGGGTTAGCCAAATTTTGTGCTAGGGCACATAACCGGCACGTCAGTATAGACATTGTATTTCGATGCAAAGGGAAAAAAGTGTTCTGTAAATAGCAGAAACTTTACGTCTGCTTAGCGGTTCAAATTGAACTGCCGAGTTTTGCATAAAGCAGTTGAATTTGAACTGATATGCACTGATGAGTCAAAGACGAAACATAAACATATCAAAATCGGTTATGTGCCCTAGCACAAAATTTGGCTAACCCCTGAATGAGGTATTACAAGGCAAGTATTGCATGATATGATAAGCCGGAGAGTTAGGTGAATAACTGTCTAAATTCAAAATCGTTTTTCCCCAAATAAAAATGCTGCCGGGCGAGGGCTGCATCCGAGGTGGTAACCGTATCAATGAACTAATAACAGCCTTCAAACGAGCCAAACTGTGTTGAAATTGGTTCAACGATTCTTAATATTCGTTTTTAGGATTAACCACTCTTCTTTAAAAAAGCAGAATCGCATGCATCTTCTTCATACGATTGTTTAAGTGGAAAAATATAGTAAACTATAGCTGACCCGTCGAACTTCGTCTCGCCTGAAATTATTTTTTTTTATTTGTGTTATCGGACAGCAGAGTTGTAAACACATTAACTTCGTCCCGAAGAAGGAATATCATCAAGAATTATTGTGGATATGTTCAATGCTTTTGTTACGCAAAAACTAACGGGAGACATCAATTAAGGATCTAGGAGTGTTATTGGATTCAAAACTTAATTTCAAAGATCACATAGAATATACCCTCTCTAAAGGGTTTCATCTTTCGCATCTCAAAAAATTTCAATAACATATACTGCCTGAAATCGTTATATTGCGCTCTAGTTCGCGAGTATGCTGTTGTTGTTTGGGCACCATATTATCAAACAGAAAAGCTACGCATTGAAACTGTTCAGCGCAAGTTCATTCGTTTTGCTTTGCGTCGCCTGCCCTGGAGAGAACCATTGAATCTTCCAAGCTACAAAAATCGTTGTAGGCTCATACACTTCGATTTGCTATCTGTCCGCCGTGATACACAAAAAGCTGTTTTCGTCGCGGACTCAATCCAATCTTGAATTGATAGTGCAGATCTCCTACAACAGCTAAGTTTTGACATTCTTCGGCGTAATTTGCGGTTTAATCCCTTTCTCAGAATTCCTCATGCTTGAACTAACTATGGCTTCAGTGAACCGTTTTCGAGTATGTGTCGCGTATTCAATACTTGCTCTGGTGGATTTAATTTCAATTTATCTCGTAATGCCATTAAAACCCGTTTCCTCCAAATCTTTTTCGCTAGTTTTATTAGGATAATTAGTCAATATGAATAGCTGTTAGTTAGCTTTGTAGTTTAAATAAGGGTAATTAAAGATTTCGTTATGTATCATTTGGTCAAATGTTATCTGTTGATACAAAATATGAGAAGGTTTTATGCCTGCTGGAGAAGGATAACCAAAATCTCAGCTCCAGCAGGCTTTTCCCTTGCTCCTAAATAAACAAATAAACAAGTTAATAGATGGATGGAAAAGAGATGACCAAGATAAATACTTTAAATTGACCCCACAAATTTCCAAAACCAGCCCTTTGGGATTGTTGTTTGTCATTGAATGTTAAGACTTACTTGTACTGAATATGTTTAAAAATTTAATAGCAAATCCTTAGGGATTCTCGAAAGTAATAAATTAATTTTGAACGGTTGTCCATAACCTGCTTCACCGCTAGTGATACTACTTAGTCGTGTTTGATGAATGTTCGTAGCATGATAATGACAGGATCAATTTTCGATTAACGAATTAGCGATAAAATGAAAAATACTTGGACATTCGAAAATTCAAATTACCCTTTTATTAAATATTGTGTCAATTAACTTCGACATGAACGCTATATTCGTTCAAGAATTGTATCAAAAGGCCTCTCATTCGTCGAGCTATCACATCGTTTTGCTTAGTATTCAGTCCTGAGAATCAATATTCTGTTCTAGCGGAGTGAACATGAGGAGTGATTAGACCAGTATTCTTCTTATCGTTAAAGCCAATGTACAAAACATCAGATCTCACAACTAATGGTTCTTACATGCCATGATTTCTCATTCAGATATGATATTCACGATTCGCATATGGTAATTCGTCAAGTAATCCAAAGTTCGGAAAATGAAATTATTTGGCTTAAGCAGCTTACAAATGTCATGAATACCATCCTAAACAGACCGTTTTGAAGTAAACCACTCTTGAAAACTCCGCCGAATCGGCTGAACAAACTTCAGCATGCTAAATGCAAGGAAAATATTCTCATCTGAACTCATTATTTCAGCAGCAGAATCATATCATTGATACGTAAAAAAATCGTTACATAATTTGATTAGTTCAACTCACTCCGACGATGGTTAACATAATTCATCTATCTACATCTACTGGTAAATGATATTAGAACTTGTGCTTCTGTTTACGGTATAGCTAAAACAGTCATGTGCATTCCACCATAAGGTCATTTGGCAAGTAATGATTTTGATACCCTATTAGGCACGTGTTTCCAAATGACGAATTAATCATGCATGTAAAATCTCCACCCAAAACTACTCGTTGCGCGCCAAACGATTTTCCAACGATCTAGTATTCTTTTTTTCAACTTTTCCGGCAAATTTTCCAAATTTTTTTTATGTACGAACCCGGTGGGGGTAAAAACTGATCAAACAAAAAAAAAATAATCATGTAAATCCGTCCGTCCGTTATTAAGTGATGCGATTACAAAGAATGATCTCTGCATTTTTATATATATAGATATATTCAATCAGGATTAAATATTTGTTTTCTTTAAATTTGTGACGATGTGAGCAATTATTAAAAAAATATATCAGATTCAATGTCGTATCGCGTTTTGCCGCTTACACTGTTCAGGTACTTACCCAAAGGATGCAATCAATTCTGAGAAAGCAAAAGTTTGAAAGAAGCAGATTTTTTCAACGAAACAAATAGAACTCGATCAACCCGAAACGTTTGTCATCTTACAGAAAAGAATACTCGTTATATTTAAAAATGCATTTTATTCTAGTTCCCTTCTATCGTCACCGATAAATTGTAATAAACCCGAGACCTGACTGACGTCATCGGTATGTTCCCGCTATGATACAATCTCGATTGGTATATTTCGATTTTTTTCTCTATTTCGCTATAATATTGGTAATTCTTCCACTTCTTAACTTACACAAATATGTAATAAATATACACGACCTCACTGGCACACGAATATCGCCTCAGTCTCCACACTCGCACCCGGGTCGCGTCAAAATCTCGACATCACGATGAACCCTTTTCAGTATGAAGTACTTAAAATCCTATATACGATGCACACGCACAGCCTCTCACCACACTCAGACTGCATTCATTCGTTGCTAATTGGTGCAGACCACCTCCGCGTCTTCGACACTTGCTCACGTAGTCGCACTACAGACGTGGCCCCCAGGGAGGGCGGTACGGGAGGCGGAAAGCGGAAAGCTTCGAAATATCTTGCACTCGCATCTTGTTTCATTAGTCCCACTTGCATGCACTGACATTCGCTATTTTGATGATTATTTGTAAGCTGTCACATTTGCGTCTTCAAAATCAGACTCGTGCATTCCCATGAGAGCTTTTTTTCTTTATTTCAGCTGAAAAACACTTTAATTCCACACAACGGATCAACGCAACGGTTTTTTCTTCTCACCCATTCCGGGTAACATTGGTAACTTGGACGGCTTCAACGGATTGAATGACGCACCACCAGCACCGCGGTTTAGCGGTTTTCATTCTGTCAAGATTACGCCGGATAGTTGATAGCTTAATCTGTCGATTCGTTGGAACTGAACTGGTTTGCTGTCTTCATTTGTTCGCTGGCGTGCACAGGAGGGCGGATGAAAATAAATAAGTCATTGATATACTATGGAAACGAACGGAAAAACCACATCCCAAATCGGGCACCCTATGGTAAAAACAGATAACTTCGGTCGCATTCACTCAAACCAAGCAATTCGTTGACTAACTACTAAAGCGCACGAAATCCAAACTTATCGCCGATGGGCCGACGACGACGACGCACTGGGAGGATCCGCTAGCGTCTGTTGTCCCTCGGGACTCTTCAGGAACAGCGACACTTCGCTGTGGTCAATGTTGGGATCGTAGGATGATTCGTCGTCCGGCTGGGAATTTGAATGGGGCTGTTCGATGGCGGACAGAATCGACTGCAGAAGTCCTTCGGATAAAATTTGCTCGTGAGGTATAGATCCTCCCTGGTGGCCGGAACCGATCGGGTCGGCCGATTGGAACTGCAACTGGTAGGAGCCATGTTTTCCTTGAACCGGAATAGTTAGGCTTTGTGATTTTTGAGCAGAGACCAGCTCGACACCTCCCAGAGCACCGTTTAGACCTGGTAGACTGGCGGTGGATATCGACTCACTACCCTGCAACTGGTGACTGTTGCGGAACTCTCCCGCCGATCCGGAAGCCGGTGGACCGTAACTGGTATCGATACTGTTCGAAACGTCACTGCTGTAGGACTGGGATCCGGAAGTTCCAAAGTAGCCGACCTGATCGTCACCGGTACCGTGGGACGCTAGTTCCGGACCATGTCCACACTCATTGGCCACGGCTACGATTTGCTGTTCCTGGTAACGAGGTTGCTGAACCTGTGCCAGGGCTTCCGGAAGTTGATGTTGAGTCAGGAACGGTTTCGGTGGTTGATCGGATGGTAAAGTGTTCAGTTCCAGGGCGGGAAGTGCCGTCGCCACATCACTGGTTGGCGGCGGAAGATACACATTGCCGTTGTAGTGCGGTTTGGTTCCGAAATGATCCAAATGTTCCACCGTATGACCGATGGATTCGATCAGGCCAACCGGGACCGGCGGACGATACGCGATCGGTTGACGTGGAGGTGCAACCGGACCGGACCATGGTTTTAGGTTTCCGCTGATGCTACCATGGGAAATGCCAAGACCAGGATAGGACACCGGTCTGCTTGGTGCTCCGTACAGTGGAGCCGGCGGTAACTGGATCTTCGGAGGTGGATGCTTGGCAAACGATGGCTTGTAGCTTCCCGGCGCGTACGAATCTGCCGGCGGGGCACCGTAAGAGTCAGAGATGAAGTTCGAATGAATCTGTGGATTATTGAATCGTTAATTTAAGACCTACTCGGAGTTGCGCTTAAACAAACTCGACTCACCTCAAAACTGTTTCCCTTGGGCAATTCCAATCCACCGTGAAGATCGCTGCTGAAGGCCGGACCGGACTCTAGCCGTGGCAGTTGTAGACCAACATCTCCGTTTGAAATCTGCTGGTGGTTTCCGAGGAAGTCACCACTCGGAGGTGGTCCGTAGGATGATTCCGGAGCGTGAATTTCGGCATGGCTGTTGGATTGGATCACGGGTCCGGCGATCGGTTTCCATCCGTCACATTTGATTTCCGGTGGTGTTGGAGGCACATGAACTGCCGAATGATGTCCGAAGGATTGCTGAGCACTGAAGATGGGTTTGGGTGGTCCGTATACTGGTTTCGGTGGGCCGTAGATCGGTTTCGGTGGCGGACCATACACCGGTTTTGGAGCAGGTTGCGGGAATGCTGGAGCTCCGTAGGATGGTTTCTGTGGAGGAACAGCAGTACCATGAAAAGTAGTTTGCTAGGAGTTATAAATTGAGAATTCTTACCGGGAAAGCCGCTGCTGGTGGACCATAAACTGGCTTTGGTGGCGGTCCGTAATGATGCTGGGGTGGCTGATGATGATGATGATGATGCTCTTCATTTCCTCCGCCGAATCCGAAAGTTGAGAATAAAGAATCCAAGAAGGATGATTGCTTTCTTGGTGGTGGAGAGTAGGAGTGATGCGGAGGAGACGGGCCGAACGGTTGCTGCGGTGGCCCGTAAACCGGTTTGGGTGGATGATGAAACACTGGCTTCGGAGGTTGAGGTGGTCCATATTCGATGTTTATTTGAGGAGGACCAAAGTTTTGCACTGGAACGCCATACTCTTTGTGGGGCACGATCGGTCCAGGAGGTGGAACGTCTGGCGGAGGCGGTGGATAGTGTCCCGTTGCCGGTGCTCCGTATACTGGAGCTGGTAGTTCCGGACCAGAAGCACCTGGTGAGGAAGGCGGTACACCATATGAATCGGCAATCGGTGCCTCGCGACGTTGGGCATCACCGTTGACGACGGCTTGGGTCGCCCGCGTGAGCACCAGTGCGCAGATTAGCAATGCTACCGGTCTCAACTGACGGGACCATGCCGGGAAAACGAGGGATGAAAGATGAAAGAAAATTAGAAAGAAAATTGAACAGTTAGTTTGCTATCTGCTGACAGTTTGGTTCGTTTGCGGATTGCACCGGTTGGTAATTGGATTCGGCGAGGGCCACACCTACGACAGCGGTTTGATCATTAGGATTTCAGTTCCGCTTTGGAATGAGCGTCGGTGGCGGGCTTGCATTGAATGCCAGCTGATGGGACGATGGTGCAATAGTTGGAAAAAAGTTTTACCTGGGATTGGATTACAAATAATCTGTGATAGAATCGATACACACGACAGTTCGTGAGTTCGTCATTGCGCAACGTTTTTGCTTTCTGTTGCGTTACATCAGTTGTGTGATGAAAACTAACAAGCCCAAAATACCTTTTTCTGTGGTTTTAAAATAAGACATTATGTAAGAGTCAAGGAATTTGGTGGGTTTATATCTTCTAGTAGAGAGAAGTGGATAATTTCAAACCCCTTTGGCGATTGGGACAATTTAAACCAAAAGTCATGTAAAAAACCCATGAAAAACATAGATAAAAACCTTTTCCTAATCCACCAATGATGCTATAATGTAGAATGGCTCCATGCTATCAGCAATTTATGGTTTAATTTTCGACAGAGTGACCAAAAATAAAATTTGCTCAATTTTGTTTACACGATAAGGAAAACTCATCAAACTTGTTTGGTTTTCTTGTACCCGCGACGATGGTTTTGAGGTAGTCAGTCCCGATGTTCAACTGGACGAGTATAAAAAGTAAACCAACTACGTCTTTCTCTACTATGCTCACCTGGATGCATTTGCAAAATTTCACCACACGAAAGTGTAACGAAATTACTCGAAATTTGTTTTCTTTATAACTTTTTCCCTAATTGAGTATTTTCTCTTATTCTTTCACGAAACGAATGGAATTGATGTAGGATTGTTGTTACTACCACGTTCATTACGAAAACATTTTTTATATTGTGAAAAAATAGGTCCAAACACTAAACATCGAAATCAACCGAATCTATAAATGAACGACTGAAGGCAAAAGTCGGATAAGTGCCACTAAGTTTGGAAAACCCGTATAAGTGATTTTGAATGCAAAAATCGGATAAAAACATTGAGAGCAAAAACCGGATATGGATTTTGCAATGCAAGAACCGTTTAAAAACATCTTTTCTGCAAGAATCGGACAAAATAACTTTGAATGCCAAAACCGAACAAAAACTTAGCCGGTTCTTCCAGAACAAATGTATTTATCCGGTTTTTGAATTCAAAGTTTTTACCGACTGTCGCTGTGGACGAAGCATGGGTTGCTTGTTTGTTAAGGGCAACGTGATCTAAGGAGTGTATCGAAAATAAACTATCCACATACATTTGTGTTGTACGCATGTATTTGTGATGGGTTTTTATACTCAGATCACAGCATGCTGTGCGTTTGGCTGTCAGCTTTCGTTTGTTTACTTGTTTGTGCGTTTGAAATTCTGCGTTTTCAAAATCTCACGTGTTGAAAAGGAAGTGAAAATTCAGGTTCTGGACACATGGCTAAGTGAAAAGGGTATTACTATACGAAAATTGGCGTAGCGGTTTGGAATTCATCATGCCGGACGATCATTAATAAGTTTGAGGAACACTATTCTTTGGATGAGCTAACAGGAAGAGGCAGCAAACCCGGCTCTTCCAACCCGAAACTGGACCAGAAAGTGGTATCTCTAATCATGAAGAACAAATCAATATCAATACGTGATTTGGCCAAAAAAGCAGGAACAAGTGTTGGAATGATCCAGCATATCAAGAGGCGAAATCACCTGAAGACCTACAAGAAGCAAAAAATCTCGAAACAAAGTGTAGAACAGAAGAAGCGAGCAGCAACAAGGGCCCGGAAATTGTATTCGCGTCTTTTGCAGTGTCCGGATGCATGCGTTTTAATGGACGATCAGACTTATGTAAAGGAGGACTCAAAAACCCTTACAGGTCCACAATACTTTACTGTCGTCGTTGGGGAGGATGTGAGCGACGCGGACAGGTCGATTCAAGTGGAGAAATTCGGTCGAAAGGTACTGGTATGGCAAGCAATATGTTCCTGTGGTTTGAAGTCAACCATTTTTTACACTACCGGAACTATAAATGAAGAAATCTATCGATCTGAGTGTCTCCAGAAGATGATGATGATGATGATGGTCCCGCCTCATACCCCTACAAAGGTGTGAGCTGGACGATTTATCTAAATGATAATAAATATTGCATCACATATTTTAACCAGTTAACTAAATATAAAACGATCTGGTTAATCCAGCAGGTATAGATTCTCCTTCTAAAGTACAACTGAGAACAAGAAAACATTCAAATATTTCCGATTTACTATCCAGGGTCATTCAAGAAAATTTCCAACCCGGGAAGATCCTTGAACAAATCAGGAATCGAACCCGATATCTTTGTCAGTATCAGACAGTAATTCACCTGGCCCTTCCCGCCGGACCAGTTCATCGCTGCACAAATCAGCTACGATGGAGTAACGAGACTGCGGATGAGCAGAGCCAAGCCCAATTCCATCAACAACTTCCGATCCCTATTATTTCCGAAATATAATCAATAAATAATTCATCAAATCTTACAAAGTTAAGATTCGATCTCGACACGTAGAATGCTAAAGCTCTCAAAAATAAAAGAGAACATATCCAGTTCCAGTCATATTCAATTTCCAGATTGCCTCTACCTGCTTTGCACGCGCGAGGCTCATACTTTTGTAGACAACTCATTTTTTTTTAACTAAACAAATTATTAAAAATCCATCATCATCATACAGAACATAACAACCTAATGCGTCTTACTTGAAAAAAAAAAACAAAAATAAAATAAATACAATCTTCGTCATTTTACACAGTTTTCGAAAAGATCAAATTGCACTAATTCATTAAAGATCTAATTACAAAATAGATTTTATGTGTGAAATACACAATTTTTTGAACTCCCTCAATGTTGCAGCCCGCTTGATTCGTCCTGGCATCGAATTGAAAAAACTAATCCCTTTGTACAATAACGAGTTCTGGGATCTGGCTGACAAAAAGCTTGGTGTTCTCGCATCAGACGCATTTCTAGTATTGTACCTATGCAAGTCACTTCCTCTTTCAATCCGATCACACAAATATCGAGGCAGCATTCCATTTAAGATTTTGAAAATGAACACCATTGTTAAATAATATACTCTCTGTTTCACTGAAAGCCATTGTAATGCGTTCAATAGAATATTAGAGGAAGTATATCTATTACATTTCAAAATCAATCGCATGACCTTATTTTGCAATCGCTGGAGTCTCAATATTTGCGTGTTGTTAGCAAGGAACAGAATCGATGAGCAGAAGTCAATGTGAGGAGAGATTATTGATTTATACAGAAGAATTTTACTACTGGTCGTTAAATCATTTTTCAGACGGCATAATACACCGTACTTTTTGGCAACCTTCTTGATGATGTTGTTAACGTGAGATTTGAATGTTAGCTTTTCATCAATTATGACTCCAAGATACTTCAACTCTCTAACGCGATCAATAATCTCTCCATCAATTTCAATGCTGGCTTCACGTCCAGTGCTTAAAGCAGAAATAACCATATATTTAGTTTTCGCGACATTCAGTTTTAACTGCTTGAATGTCAACCACTGAGCCAGAGAATGTAAGTCCTCGTTCAAATGTGCAACCGCTTCATCCAAATCCTTAGCTGTAATGAACAGAACAGTATCGTCAGCAAACAAATTTATTTCACAAAACCGTAAAACTCGCTTCATGTCATTTATGTACATAATGAATAAAATCGGACCTAAAACACTACCCTGTGGCACACCAAGTGAATTACCCTGGAAACTAGACACAACATCGTTGAAAACAGTTCTCTGAGTTCTATCAAATAAATAGCTTTCAAACCATTTATATGCTACTCCTTCGTTTTAATCGTAAGAGGTCCATCGAGTACCAGCTACTTGAGCTGTTCAAACTAACGTACTTTTCAGTTACTAATTTATTAGTACACTTTTTTAATACGTCCGTAAGAATAGATGCCCTGCGATCCAAATTTCCAGTCAACTGCGTACAATACAAGCTACTTGACACAAGTCGAGGCATGGCTTGCTTTGAATATTTTTTCCAACATTTAATTTTCACTGTGTTTTTGCAATCTCTAGGGGTACTCGCTATGGAAATTGCAATTGTCTCATGATCTGAAATCTTGCAATCGGTCTCCACACACGAATAAACTCCGTCAAAATTGGAATATACGTGATCTATCAAAGTTCTGCTATGTCTCGAAATTCTTGTAAATTCATTCACAGTTTGTTTGAAACTGAAGAATTCTGCTAACTGTCTCAAGTGATTCGAACTCTGATCACTGAGCCAATCAACGTTGAAATCTCCCGCAATAATATTAAGTTTACTAAAATCTACAAAATTTTCCCACCAGTTTTCTAGAATTTCCAGAGGCTGGCGATCGTTTGAACTAGGGGAATGATATACAACTCCATAGTTTCCCATCTGCATGCCTCTCTCAACTGATATACCCAAGAACCAATTATTTCCAACTACTTCGTTTGATAGAATGCTGAACTTAATCGATTCTCTGGCGTAAATGGCCACTCCACCCGTGTGTCTGGAATGTGACAAGCAAAACGCAATAGTGTAACCCGGAATACTGAACTGATCGAAAGCATCAGAATCAACTATATGTGTTTCTGAGAGCAAAACTAACAAAGGACAGTTATTCTCCACAAGATGCCGTAATGCGACAAAATTAGTAGATAAACCGGCAATATTTAAGTACAATATTTCCGATAATCTCCCCTTCGTTAGTTGCTATTCACTTATGTTGTTCTTTCTCGATTCAAGCAGTCTCAAATATACCGGACACTGCTTGCTAAATGCTGGATGGTTGATATCCAAATTCATTTTACGTACAGTGTTCATTTTCAGACAATTAACGCATTTAAAATCAGTTGAAGCACACTCAGATGTTCTATGTGCAGCATTGCATTTGGAACAATTTTCTTTATGCGAACATTCGGTGCTCTTGTGACCAAACTCACCACACCTGAAACAGCGCAATACGTAGAACGACTCGAAAACCGAACACCTATCCCAGCCGACGCACACCTTGCCAGCGGCCATCAAGCTAGAATAAGTGTTCTTATTTACCTCAATTATAACACTATATTTGTTATATTTGAAGCGAGGATTCTCAAAGTCAGTTACAACTTTTACGTCTTCAATCACAATTTCATGATTTTGACTTTTCAATAGGTCAATAAATACATCAGCGGAATATCGATCACTCATCCCCACTATTTTCAGTTTTGGTTTACCAGGCGTGGGTACAACAGCATTGTAATTAACTCCCAAATTGCTTTCGATGTTATTTTTTAAAGTCTGAATGTCTTCTCCTGTTGCACACTCAACAATAATCGAACCATTTTTACCATTTTTAAAGTTACTAATTCTGTGTGCCCTTGGATCCAACTTGTCTTTCAAAATTTTCTTGTATCATCGCTCGTTTGTGACGACTCGATCGGTTTTATCACAATAACCGGGCGAGTCTTACGATTTTTGATGCTAACTTTTCTAATTTTAGATTTCCCTGATAAAATATCTGCGTATGAAATGTCCTTTTTAGCAAAAACTTCATTATTATTTTCGTCATTATCATTGTCAACAAGCATCGTTTCTTCATCATTATTCGACAATAATTTTCGTTTTCGGCAGGGATTTTTGTCAGACTCTGAATGAGTCTTCCTCTCAACAATAATTTTTTTTCTGTTTTTTACAGCCAATTCATTGTAATTTTGCATATTATTTGAAATCGGTAAACTTTTCAAATCTTCCAACTTTTTGGCAACACTGTTTTCCAAGCATGCCATCTTTCTCTCGAAAGCTTCATTGGAAGACCTGATCAGTCTCTCGATTCCACTCTCTATTGCGACATTAATCTGTTTTTCGATGCTCTCCCGCAAACCAGCGAACGATTCAGAAATGGAATGAAATGTTAGTTTCTCCATCTCCTTCTTCATATCGCTAATGAACGAATGAACATCGTTATCGACAATACTAGATACAACGTTACCTTCTAAGCATTCTGAAAATTTAAACAATAGCGCCGGTAAATCCGCTACCCAATTAGCAATAGCTCGGGTAAGGCCAGAACAGCGCTGGTGAAATACATTCTCACAAACCAAACATTTAATTCCAACATCTGATATGGCTATGTTCTCCCCACACTTCTTGCATTCCCCCATGCTTCATGAACAAACCAAGCGGCCCGACACACACAAGAGGAGAACAAATCACAGAACAAAAAACGGTGCAAAAACAATACAATAATCATTCAATAAATTACGGAACGACGCCGCTTCTTTGGGCGAACGTCGCACGGTAATTTCAATGCTTTTATCAATACAAATAGAAGCATGCACAGAACACACTACTTATCTGTATTTAACACAATTCAAGCACTAATTCAGCACACAATTTTTCACGAATAGGAAATTATTTCACACAATTTTTGCAATTTGAT
Organism: Malaya genurostris; assembly: GCF_030247185.1. NCBI lineage: Eukaryota > Metazoa > Arthropoda > Insecta > Diptera > Culicidae > Malaya > Malaya genurostris. The sequence continues at coordinate 50,102,076 of NC_080571.1, forward strand.
TCTGCACTAAAGACGCACAAGTTGTCATGTTCGCCATTAACACAGTGAAAAAGAAAAGAGATTGCTGCCAATATGTAAAAAGCATAGTACACCTCCACTATTTTGGCAGGATTTAGCGTCGGCTCACTATGCCAAAACCACTGTCAATTGGCTTGCGGAAAAGGGTATAAATTTCGTTGGGAAAAATATCATTTCACCAAATTTCCCTCAGCTTCGACCCATCGAACGTTACTGGGCAATCGTGAAGAGGGTCTTCAAGAAGGCTGGTAAGGTAGCTGGGAACATGCAGGAGTTCAAAAAAAAAATGGTCAAGCGTCCAAAAAATGCGATGTAACACTTGTCCGGAACTTGTAGAAGAGCGTTCGACCAAAAGCTCGAAAATTCGCGAAGGAATAACTTAAATTTCATCCGGTTTTCATTATGCTCAAGTTTAACCTCGTGCAATAGAGGATCAATTTTTAGTTTGAATAAAATATCGTTTTTCATCATAATTTGAAAGAAAACTGTGTGGATAGCTTATTTTCGATACTCTCCTTATGCTGAGTTCCCACAGCGGCAGTTTGTAAAAACTTTGAATGCATAAACCGGTTAAGTTTCTATCCGGTTCTTGCAGAAAAGATGTTTTTAAACGGTTCTTGCATTGCAAAATCCATATCCGGTTTTTGCTCTCAATGTTTTTATCCGATTTTTTCATTCACAAATACTTACACGGGTTTTCCAAACTAAGTTGCACAAAGTCCCGCGCCTAACACATAGATGGCGCTAGTTTTATTGCAGTTACCTTTTTTCAGTAAATACTAACCTTTAAAAGAGAGCTTTAAAATTCCATGATATTCTATTCATTTTTTATTGTGAGTTATTGTGCTAAGAATGACACTACTTTTGTTATTTCCAGAACAATGGATTAATAACAATTTCGTTCAAGCGAAGCAATGGCTTCAAACTGTTAGTCCATCAAAAACAACAATAAAACGTTGTTTTGCTAACTTCAAACGTGGTCGTAGAGACACCGATGATGAAGAATGCAGTAGACATCCAAATGAGGCGGTAACATCAGAAAACTTAAAAAAAAACACAAAATCGTTTTGAATGATCGAAAAGTTAAGTTGTCTGAGTTAGCTGACATCGTAAAGATGTCAAAAGAATGATTATATTGCATGTCCATTTGACAATTAGAAAGCTCTATTTAAAGTGAGTGCCGCGTTTGCTCACTGTTTACTAAGAACGAGAACGTGTTGATGATTCTGAGCAGTGTTTGGTCATGTTTAAACGTACTAAACCTGAATTTTTGCTTCAATATGTGACAATGGATGATACATGGATTCATTACTTCACTCTGGAATCAAAACGATCGTCTTCTGAGTGGACAGCAACTGATAAATCTTGTCCAAACCGCCCGAAAGCACGGCAATTGGCTGGAAAGGCTATGGTCTCGGTATTTTGGGATATGCGTGGTGTAATATTCATCGACTATCTTGAGAACGGTAATACCATCAACAGTGAATATTATATAGCGTTATTGGAGCACTTGAAGGCTGAATTTGCAAAGAAACGACCGCATGTGGCAAAGAAAAAAATATTTCATTCTGATATACGTTGGTATTTTTGTAGCCGTTAGAACAGTTCTTTTGAACTTTTAATCTATTATGTTCATTGTTCACTTCGGTCGCAGGGCGGCTTTCGTTTCAAACAAGTTCTGAACATTCAACAAAATATAAACACAACGGAGAGAACACATATACATATTAACAGTTCTAAGGGTCATAAATGATAGTGTTATAATCCGCAATTACAGTCGAACTATTTTCAGTGTCTCTGCATTAAATCAAGCGAAGAGTTGATTGGATTTACTAGTACATTAATTTGATTTTCTAAAATCGATTTTCAATAACAATAGGTGTCGTCACTAATCCATACGACGCAAACTTCATGGGTGCCACGACTCGTTGCTGAATCTTAGCGCTGTTGAGAAGAGTACACAAGCATGTGGCGGATTTACTTTGTGCGCCGTTCGCCAAACGAGAGGCATTGATTGGAATTTTGCTCGTCGGAATAATAGTTAACTGTGTTGAAAGTTTGAGAAATGGTAACCTTCTTTTCAGAAACCAAAGTATTTTACAGAGATCTAATAAGATTTTACTCGAAATGGATAATTTATTAGTAGAACAATGTACCAAAATAAAGCTGCATTTTTAAAGTGATCTGCCCCTTTCCACAGCAGTTCAACGTCAATCTCGTGGTTATGTCTCTATTATTACCTAGTACAAGTTTTTTCTTGTGCTTTACACAAAACTGTACGTATTGGTAAGAACCTTCCACCAAGAGTAGCAACAACCGACCTTCTGCGTGGTATAAAACCTCAAACATTCAGTTCGCGCTCACATTTGATTTTCGGACGGTGTAGCAAGCATTCGTCTTCTCAGAATTCAAGTTGAGAATTTCGTTCTATAACTTAATTCGAGACCTGAATTCCGAAAACGAGTTCAGTTTCATAATTTTGGAACAAAATTCATGAACTGAATTCTTGATCTGGAATACGAACCAGAATTTTGCAGCTGAATTCTTAACTTAATCCATGTTTCGTGTTTCGTTCTTGAATCCAGTTTCAGTTCCTGAATCCTGAATTTTTGTTCTGGTGTAGGAAAATAAATGATGGCAGAAAGTACTCAACAGTTGTAAACATCGGATAAATTCCGGAAATAGGTTCCTTTTAAAATTATTGATCATCATTTAGAATTCTCCCAAAGGATGCGAAGTTTTTCTCTACTGAGTATGAAAATCCATTTATTCTTATTTGTTGCGTGTTATTAAATTGTTTGATAGTATATGTTTGTCGTTAATAAATCGTTTGTTATTATAGATGAACCGTTACAATTCTGTAAGCGAAAAAAAATCCATGCCTTTAGTTGATATGAACGATTGTTTATATTAGGAAGTGTAGAAGAAGCATGTCAGTTTCATTCGTATTCACGTCCTCCAGTAATGTCTGTGACAATAGAAAATGTTGATCTGCCGTGTGCCATCGAACGGAATAGGTGGAAGTCAGAAGGGGCGACATCTGGGGAATACGGCGGGTGGGACAAGACTTCCCATTTCAGTGTTTCCAGGTACTTTTTGACCACTTTTGCGACGTGAGGACGAGCATTGTCGTGTTGTCAACTCGTTCACCACCCAGTTTCCTTCTTTCTGAATCATGCCCAGGGCCTTGTGACGTTTGGAAATGGTTTGCTGACTCACTCACTCGTCAAGCTCTTCTTGGTTTTGGCACGAATCTTCATCAAGCAATGCTTCTAGTTGTTCATCTTTGAAGGTTTTTTCTCTTCCACCACCATGACTTTTACTCAGAGCAGCATCACCGTAAGTTTCTGAGTGCATTTTTTTTTCCAAATTGTAACAGAAAAGTCAAACTTCCCGCAAATGGCGAGAATTGGGCACATAAACAGACATTTTCGAGCGTAAATAATCCGAAAACAACACAACTAACTTTACAGGCATTATCATCTATGGATTTTGACCAGCCCTTAGTCGGTACAGCCACCTATCGGAAAACGGCGGAAGCAAAGTTGTACACCTGATAATTTTCTAACCAATCCTAATCTGTGCTAGTGAATTTAATCCGAAGGCGAGTCCCGGTTCCGGAAATGCAATATGATAGGTGTTAAGTACTGTATACAGTCGTTTTAAGTTCATAGCACGTAAATTCTTCCACATAGGACAGAAAACTGTTTAAATTTGTAGGTCTAGTACGTTAATGAACAAACAATCCAACAACATTATGCAAGTCTAAAAAAGAAATTTGAATCGATTTAACATATTAATAGTAATGAGAATCGTAACACTCTTAGGTGGATTAAAATAGGTTTCTTATTCAGAATGAAGTGCGTTCACGCATAGCAAGATTATTTCTGAGTATCTATTCCACCAGTTGAACTAGATGACATATAATCACATTTAAATTCGATCAGAATTATTTCACACTTCACAAACATTCTGTTTGGATCGACTCTCGATTAGTTCCGGCATATGTTGTATTTCGATTAACTGCTTACAATAGTCGTTCCACACCGCATGATTAATGAATTGATGAATTTATTATTACCTCTCACTTGAAGCGACTATGTTTGCACCTTCATCGAAGTTGCGACATCCATTCCCAAGTAATGCAATGTGCCCACGGGTAACAATTCCGATCGAATTTTTCATAAAGAGGGCGTGAAAGTGGCACCAACGCTATCGTTCACGCAGCACAAAAGGTGATCATGTCATGCTTCCCGCATGCACAACCCTCACACACGCTTACTCCACAGAAATGGAGATTTTTTTCTCGCTCTATCGAGATGCTGACTGGCGATATTTTTACAATTAGTCATTAACGGCAGCTAAACGAAACGTTTAGGTTTCGATTTGTGACCATGGAATTTCGTGCTCACCGTACCCGGATCCTCGACACCGAAACTGACCACCGGCACTTGACGAGACCTGCTGTCGAGACTGAACCTTTACACCCGCCAGTAGAGAGAGGTGCTGATCGCTTTCATCGGGTCGGCTGCCGTCGTGCGACCAGTCAGCAGCGCGCGAGGTCATGCTTTGTGCTGGAAATTCCTGCTGGACTACGCGCGTTCGGCAATGTTATGTAACCAAACCTACATTACGTAAGCGAGAAAGTAGAGCGGGTGATCATGATTTTCGATCCCCCGCCGGTAATCTATCCTGTCGGCTGATGTATTATGAGGTTGAGTGAAACAAATTTGAATCTGTAGTGCATGTTAGGAAGTGCGGAAACACATTGGGGTGAAAGATCAAAATGATTACTATGAATATTAAATTACAACAATCATTCAAGGGTTTGCTCAAAATGTAACAAACAGTTAGAATGTTTTTTTCTAAAAACTTGTAGTAGGTAATGTTAAAGAAATAACCGCAAGATTGACGTAGGACTGCTGTCGAAAAGGAGGCAGATCACTTTAAAAAAATTTCAACATTTATTTTGGTACATTGTTCTACTAATAAAGTATCTATTTGAAGTAAAATTTCATTAGACCTTTGTAATAAGGTTTGGATTCTGAAAAGTACCGAAGGTTACCATTTCTTCAACTTTCAACACAGTTAGTGATTATTTTCACGGACAAAATTCCGAACAAATCGGTTGCCTCTCGTTTGGTGAACGGCGCACAAAGTAAATCTACCATATGCTTGTGTGCCCTTCCCTACAGCGCTAACGTTCCGCACCGAGTCGTGGCACCCATGAAGTTGGACGTTGTATGGATTAGTGACGACACTTATTCTGATTGAAAATCGATTTTGGAAAATCAAATAAATGTATATGAGGAAATCCAATTGACTCTTTGTTTGGATCTACGTAAAATAAAAGAGACACTGAAAGTGGTTTGGAACGAAATGATTTCTCCGTAATTGCGGGTTTCACACTATCATTTATGGCCCTTAGAACTGTCGATTTGTATATGTATTCTCTACGTTGTTTTCATACTTTGATAAATTTTCCGCACTTGTTTGAAGCGAAAGCCGCACTGCGAACGGAGCGAACAATGAACATAATAGCTCAAAAGTTCAGAAGAGCCGTTCTAACGGTTACAAAAATACCAACGTATAGAATTTTAAGTTTAACTTCTTCAGTTCAGATGATCAATTTTCATTTTTCGATTAAATGTATTTTTTCGACCAGCAATTGAATGATATAATCGCGGGATTCATTTCAGGCTTTCTGGAGGTGCTATTTTTTATGATATTGGTAAACCGTTTGCTGGTTTTATTTGCTTTTATTTGGTGTGAAATTAGCCCAACATAAAATGCGCAACCTATCATATTATTTTAGATTTCCACAATATTAATGATTTTTACCTTCAATTTGCACAGAAAATAATATTAATAGTTCTTTAGATAACATTTTGAGCCATTAGAACGGATGATTTTGTATAATGTTCCCCATCGTTGTCCACTTTCGTTTTCGTTTTCCACCAATGCAAACGATCAGAGGCTTTTATTCGAAGCGAAACTCACACTGCAAATGACCAACAACGAATATGCTTATAGAAGAACTAGTTGTTGTTTTTCTGCGTTTAGACTGGATGAACGAAACCTTATATTTGCCATTGTATGAAGCACCAGTTGAATAATGCCGAGTGTAGTTCTTCTGTCTTGGCGTAAATATCAGTCTGCGCACTCGATGTGCTTCCGTTCATGGATTTTTCTAGACTGAAGCTAGCAAACGTGTAACAGGGTCTATTTATAGACTCGATTGATTTTGATGTTTCTTGTTTGGACGTAATTTTTCTATATTTAAACAATGTATACATAATAAACACGGTATTAATTAAAAGCTTACAACTTCTTCCATTCGTTTTGTGAAAGAATAATAGAAAATACTCAAACATAGTTTAAAAATTGAATATTAGATTCAAACTGATCGATTAAATATTACTCGATACTCTGCGTTATTAATCGATTGCTCGATTTATCGATCGATATTATGTCATCCTCATCTGAGCAGAGGTGTTGCGGTTCGTTCCAAAGCCAGTTTCGTTTCTAGCAAAAGTTATTGCATCATCCAGCTTCTGGTCGTTTGCATTGGAGGAAAGGAGAACGAAAAGTGAAAAATAATGGGGCTCTAATGGCTCTAAATGTTATTTTAAGAACTATTGATAGATATTTCTTTCCTTGCAAATCGAAGGTGAAATTCATCACTTTCGTGCAAATCTAGAAAATTTCATAAATCCAGTAAACGGCTTATCAATATCATAGAAAATACCACCTTCTGAAAGCCTGAATTGAGTCCCGCGATTACATCATTCAGCTGCGGGTAGTTTGCTTGCGAGTAACAGTAAAAATACTTTTAATCGGAACGAAAAATTAAAAATGAATGAATTCCGAAATGAAGAACCAAGCAAAGAGTTAATTTCCTCATATACAATAATTTGATTTTCTAAAATCGATTTTCAAGCAGAATCAGTGTCGTCAATCTTGCGGTTATGTCTCTAACATTACCTACTACAAGTTTTTTCATGCCAAATGGCTTAGAAACGCATGAAACGTAGAGATCTTGTGTAATCAAAAAAATATCGGGATATCACCAGTGCGGTAGTTGTTCAAATTTCATTGGTTAGTCGCTGACTTTGTTGATGGGGCGCCTTGATTTCCATGGTACAGGGGCGCAATGCAATTGACTGAAGTTAGATTTCTATAACGGGGTTTGTTGTTTCTTCATCTTCGTATTTTTGTATACAACAGTTATATAGTTCTACCATCAGACTTATTTGATGCGAGCGGGGCACCGTATTTTCCTCAAAAACTTCATTTAACTCTTTAACTCCTGAAGCTCTATAATTGCCACACAATTCAATCATGAAAACTCATTTGCAACAAACATAATGTGTTATCATAATCTGAATGTTTCTAAGTAGGTGTGGTCATGGTAAGGTGTCAATATTTTCACTTTCTGTATTTATTATTTTTTCAAATAATAGTTCCGATTGTGTGATTGTGAGATAGAGTGCAAAATCTACTTTTTCAAAACTGTTTTTTGTTATATATCCAGGCTTTTGATTGTATTGAAAACATCTTGCTGTGAAAGTTGCGAAATATTCTATTGAATCTTGTGATTTCACATCTCATAAGATGAACATAAATGGAGCGTCGTATTTTACACGAATTTATATTCAAGAACATGGAAAATTGTGTGATTTGAAAATTACATGGGCACTTGGTAGCCGAGTGCACATAACACACGGAGCTTGTAAAATTCTGTACAAATTTAATATTGCGTCATTGGACAAGTTAAGTATACTTAACTTGTCCAATGACGCAATATAAAATTCGGCTACTAAGTGCCGATGTATGGATTTATATGCATCAGCTATTTACTATGCAAATATTAGCATCTGTGGTTCAATCCATTAAATGGCGTGCTTGTAGTCTAATGTTTCACGGTTGAAGTCCGCGCTGTTTCTATCGATCTTTTGTTCTTTAATCACACAACTTTCCATGTTCTTGAATATAAATACGTATGAAGTGTGCGACGCTCCATTTATGTGCATCTTATAAGACGTAAAATCACAAGATTTTTTCGAATTGTGTAAGCAAATTGGGTAATCGATAAACACGAATATCACATATTCAGAAGAAAATGCTTATTTTTATCAATCATTTTACATCTTACAAGATAACTCATTTTGCTAAGTTACATATGAATAAATTAAAACTTGGAATGTTTATATATTTACATATATTCTTCTACTTTCAGCTACATATTTCGCTACTTCTGACTTAGAATGAAAACCTTATCTAATTTTACTTACTGAAACTCTTTTTGAATTTTCTGATGGTTGGGTTAAAGTAGTAAGTGATTGCTTTTTTCGAAAGGTTTTTCTTTTTATCAAAAACTGTTTGAATTGATTGCTCCGAACATCCATTGAACTTCCCAATATCTAGAATGAATTATTTCTCGTTTCTTACCGCATTGTCTCTATGGGCAAGTTTAAGCATTCAATGAAAAACTGACATTTTAAGCTGATGAGAATGATTTGAAGTATAACGTATAATATTTTCTCCATTGGTTGGTTTTCTATATATTAAAAAGGATAGGTTTCCCGTATTCTTTATGATGAGAATTTCTTAGAAGTCTGCTATTATTTGCTTCTTCACAAGTGAATTTAATGCTATTGTGAGTGTTATCGAAAGGTGAACCACCTCACTATGTATTGAGTCGGTATTTAATCAAAATGATAAAATCTTACAAAGTCTTATCTCAGATGCATATAAGAAATAGAAAAATACTAATGAAATCGCCAACAGTTTAATACATGTGGTAAATAATTCTACTATACCGATCTTCCCTAAACAAGACCGAGTTTGAAGAAAAGATGCCTGTAATCATAAAATTTCACCTTGTTCAAAATTATTGAACTTCATCATTTCTTGCTCAAAACTTCATTACCGTCCAATTGTTCAATAGAGTCAACTTGAAAGAATTGAAAGCTGTTGATGAAGATTACAGACAGTTATAAATGCTAATATATTTTATGTTTGAATATAATAAATCACTCCTTACTTATGTTTTTATTTGGCTTGAAAATAAATAATGATTCGCGCCGTCAGTAGAATTATAAAAAGTATTTAAAAATTTATCCACCATACGCCCTGGAATTAGTTTTAGGAGCGCCTTTATCAACTCTCCTACCGTGATTCGGCGCCCTTGAATCATTCCTAAGGCGCTCTCCAAATTAGGCTTTCAAGATTTTTTTGTTTGAAAATAGATAATGATTTGCGCCCTCAATAGAATCATTTGATGTATTTAAAAATACTTACACCCTGCACCCGAGAATTATTGATATGGGAGCCCTTTTTAATTCTCTTACCGTGATTCTGCACCCTGGAATCATATCTAATGCTCCCTTTCAAATTATCCTTACAAGATGTTATTTATTTAGCATGAAAATAATTAATGATTCCCTCAGTGAATTAATTTGATAAATCTCAACATATGTTCACCCTGTGCCCTAGGAGCAATTATATGGGCGCTCTTTTCATTTATCCTACCGTGATTACTCGCCCTGGAATCAATCCTAAGGCGCCCTTCCAAATTATCCTTACAAGATGTTATTTATTTAGCTTGAAAAAAATATTGATTTACGCTGTAGAGTTATTTGATGTATTTTAAGATACTTTCACCCTGTGCCCTGGAATAAATTATATCGGCATCCTCTTCAAATCTTACCTACAAAATATTATTTATTATACGAATATAGGATTTATTAAAGGATTATTGAATGTATTTTAAAATACTTTCAAACTAAGCCCTAGTAGCAATTATATGAGTGTTCTTATCATTTCTCCTATCGTGATTCTGCGCCCTGGAATCAATGATAAGGCGCCCTTTCAAATTATCCTTACAAGATGTTATTTATTTAGATTGAAAAAAATTATGATTTACGTCCTCAGTTGGATCATTTGATGTATTAAATACTTTCACTCTGCGCCCTGGAATAAATTAAAGGGCGCTCTTTTCATTTCTCCTATCGTTATTCTGTGCCCAAGAAACATTCCTAGGGCGCCCTTTCTAATTATCTTTACAAGATGTTATGTATTTAGCTAATAATTAAAAAACGATTCGATATCTCAATAGGTATTAATGCTTTGGCACCCTTCGTGGTTACTTGAATCAGTTATTATAAAAATTTCCAAAAAACAAATTTTCTCGATTCCTGAGAAGTTGAAGTTTTATGAGCTGGTTAGTCACTGACTAACTGTGACTAACCGCAACTACAGCACTGGATATCACCAGATCTCGACGTTTCAAAACAAACAAAAAAACCGACAAAACAAAAAAAAACCGGATACCTTAGAAAATTCGCGTAAAAAAATAACTTCGGGAACCAACCTAAAAAAATCACATAACTTCGGGAATCTTCAATAATCTTTCCATCTCAAGGCTTAAATATTTGACAACTGGCTTGCAAAATCAATGCCGTCCGCATTGAACCGTCAACCCTGGAACTGAAATACTGTTTCGAATTTAGTCTTTAATGACCTCCATCAATACAATTCTGTAGAAAGATATTTATTAAAGCAATTTTTTGCAATTACAAAGATTATAATTGTTTTTATTCACCTTACTTTTCTAATATCTTTTATACTCTCATAAATAATACCGTGGAGCTCAAAATTATTTTAATTGTCTCAAAAAAGTTTTAATGGACGGAAGTCGAGAGCCGGTATAGCCAAAGCAGGTTCGTTTGGTCATCAACGAAAAAGACCTACATATTGAAGAGCGTTTCAGCACCAGTTCTAGCATTTCTAAGCTATTTACCGCAACATCGATTGAACTTTAAGATTTTCAACACTCTTCGCCTAATAATTTCGGAACCGGAAGTCGGATCCGAAAAAAAAACTTTCATAGCAATTAACGGAATCTGACAATCTTTCTTTTGAATCTAAATTTGTGAATATCAGTTGAAACAACTCCGAAAAATCGAAGTAATTTCAGTTTTGATATTTTAATCAGTATTTCTGGTACTACTGGAACCAGGAAGCATCTACTAATACGATTGACAAATTAACAACAGCAAAAAACGTTGAAAAATTCTAAATTGAGCCCGGAAAAATTCCAACCGTTAGTCATTGTTAGTAGGCCGTCTACCAAATTAATTCTGGCTGTTCTTCCAGTGCCTAAGCTCTCTCGGTAGATTCATCATGCGGCGTTTGTTGCAATACTCCATAATGCGGCGTTTGTTGCAATACTCCAAAATGAAACTCAGACTATTTTCTCAGAGATGGTTTGGTCGATTTTCAAGAACTTTGGTTTAAGTATAAAGTGTTATGATCTCAAATGAAATTCGTGATTTTCATCGAAATTTGACTTCAGATTCCGGAACTACTGGGTTAAGCGTTAAAAGCGATGAAACAAAATTTCGTAAATTTCTTTCCAATTAGGTTCAAAACTCTTCCAATTTGTAGATCATATTTGTTGCTGGTGATACAAATCAACTTCGCCTATTTCGGGCCCCGAAATAAGGTTTCGGAAGTATTGGAAATAGTGATCGGAAACTGCAGAAAGGATCTACCTTACTTTTCTTCTAAATGACCAAATCAATTTTCACAAATTGATATATTCAAATGAAAAATCTACCTGCACCACTAAGTGGATTAAAATCGATTTCTTTTTTCATCAATTACGAGTAAAGTCGAGTTGAGAGTTCTTGAAATTAATTTTCAGCCTTAGAACCATACAATCATTCGGTTATCATTTTTTACTGGATTCCATAGTTAACCATTTGGGTCATTATTTTCTTGTAATAGTAAAGCGCGATTCGTTCACAGAACGCACCTTCGTCCATTTCTTAATCGTTGGTTTTGCTATTGTAGAAAACGTTGTCTTGAGGTTTACTGTCGTATATTAACGTCTTGTGATTATTGAGAAAATTTTTGAATGGTCGAATTAAAATGATGTTATTAAAATTAGTTTAGTTTTCTTTATTAAAGAGACTTTCATCCGGTGGCTGGTTCGTCTCTTGGTAATAAAATAATTGTTGACTCCACATGTCAACTATCAATTATGTGACGTGCAGCAAGTCAGACCAGTGACAGCTATTTTTCCATAGCAACGTGGTTTGATTTAGCCTTGTTGAGGCAAACGGTAGCGGAATAGGGTAGCATTTGATATCAGAAGATGCTTGAAAATTAACTGTTTGGCTGCATGAAGGTCCTGTAAGCGATGACAATTGCACACAAAGCATCGGCTGCAGAAAAATGCAAGCAGGAACGGAGCAACAGCAGAATGTATCCTCCAACGAAGTGTCTGCGATGGCCAGTTAAGCTGCAGTAGCTGGCACCTTCAAGGCTGAATATCGAACTCTTTGGTAGTTCTTTCAAATTAAGACTCTTGGTTCCGTTTAGAAGGTTTATTCAACGTTATAACAAACAAATTACTAACGATTTTTCATGATGATGCTCGCTCTTATATACTATACTTAACGCTCGCATATTTTTTTTGACGAAAAACAGTACATTTGGCGTTAAATTCAAGAAAATACAGCACATTGACTTTGAAAAACAGTACATTTTACAGTACGCATTTTTCTGAAAATAGTGAATAAAAAACGAAACCAAATAAATTTCAACAGAATCTCACGAACAAAACAGATGGAAAAAATGACATGCGAATACAATTATGTAATGTAAATGAACTCGTCCTAGCTAGCTCCTATCCGGGTAAATCGTTTTGTCAATTATATTATCCTGCATGTGAAACACTCGAAGCCCAATTGAACAAAAAAACCGAGCATGTTCAGCTGTGCTCGAGCGCCACGGCGTTCATTTGTAGTCATTTCTCTATGACAACCCCTCTGCCAGTTGTTTCAGCCCTCAATAGTCTCTTTTTAGTATGTTTAACATGCAGGGTAGTTTATGTTAATTGACAAAACGATTTCCCCGGATAGGAGCTAGCTAGGACGGGTTCGAGTCCCGTCTCTGCGGTAACTTTTCTACGGTTTTTCTTCACACAGTTGTATTCGCATATCATTATCATTAAATCTGTTTTCCTTGTTAGATACTGATCAAATGTAAAAATTGCTCAAAACGGCTTTTATTCGTTTATTTGAGAAGCCGATATTTTTGATGATGATTTTGATTTAGTGTATATTCTCGTCTTGGTTGAGATATTTATCTTTTTTTTAATCATTAAAATTTATCCAGATTGTTGTGACGTGCTCTGAACAAGAATGATTATTGAAGAAATTGTTGTTTGCATGTACTTCCATTCACATTCGCTACGTGTTGTCACTGTTCTTTCTAACGTTTTGTACTGCCACAAATCGAAATTCGATTCGTTAAATATTTAAAATTCTGTATTAATTTTGAGTATGAGAAATACAGCACATTTCAGAGTAAAAATACAGTACAAATTAAAATACAGTACATTTAAGGGTAAAATACAGTACGCAGTATTTGGGTCAAAAATACAGTACAATACTGTAAAATACAGTACGGATAGGAGCATTAACTATACTCGATCACAAAAAAAAATACAAAAACGAACATTTCTAGAAATTGGTCCACCAATCAGCGGCAGCGTTGTATCGAAGTAGCACAGGAATGAAGAGATGCTCGTCGATGGTGGTAGGAACACTCCTGCCTGATTATTGCGTTTGATAGTGTGTGTGCTTGGTTCACGTAAGAGAGACCAGGGATGCCAAACTCCGGTGATAATTGATGGTTGCCAGAACGTTTCGCTATCGCGAACAATAAGAAATCCTAGATCAACTGAAACTTTTTAATTCTTTTTCAAAATTTGACTATTTTCGGAATTGTGACTCATATTGGACATGTTCGAAATGATGAAAAATTTGTAAAATTTACGAATCGGATTTTTTTTCGATCGATTTTCACAACAGGATTAAAACTCCATTACTATTTATTTTTTCAACAATACATTTGAAAAGCACATTGCGTAAACTCTAAGATTCTAAGGGCTAAAAATTTCAATAGTTTTGGTTAAAATAAGTTTCAAATGATTTCTTCAGTAAATTTTGGCTCCGATTAAAATCAAAATGATAGCCATAGCAACAAAAACGAATCGTAATTATCTCTAGAAAGTGTGTAAAAGGGCTATCCGCAAGGGGCCAGATCCCCTTGGGATGACTCCCGAGGCCACAAAGCAACAGGCGGAGAAGAAAAGAAAAACATTGAACTCTGTAGGCCAAAACGATCAATTTTTTTCTCCTCTCCGGTGAACGACAAAAATGGTTAAAGCCGGGCTAAAATATATGATATAAAAAAAGTGTGTTAAAGTTCCAAAATGGGTGTATACAGCTTTACGAAACTGATCTTTCTCATTTGAGAAAAATATCATTATTTTTAAGTACTAAACCAATTTAGTTCACCGATCCTTTTCAAAAACAAAAATGGATTTTCGAAGAAAATCAACAGTCCAAGAAATTCAACATTGTTAAACACGAAAGAAATTCAATTAATCAATCACAAAGAACTGATGCTTAGGAGGACCCATAAACAGTTCCCAAAGATCTGGCTACGACTTTTTTATTGGAAAAAGCTCATTAAGGTGAAATATAGCGGAATGCGAAAATCGTGTTTTTGATCAATTATTCAAAAACTAGACCGATTTTCGAAAAACCAAAAACACTTAAGTTTTCGAAATCAAATTGATCATAACTAAGTATTCTTAGAATTTTGAAATTTTGCTTTGCCGAGCCGTAATTGGTTTTTGAAATGTATAAACGGTTACTGTTCCGTTCCACGGGGATGATTTTATAACTGAAAAGTAGTGTTTGTAGCAGAATTTCACAAAGAATCTGAAAATGCAACTCAAAATAATAAAATATTAGCTAAACCAACCGAAATTTGAAAAAGATTACTTAAACTTTTCCGCATTTTTTTTATTGCTTGCGCGCTGCTGTTTCGTATTGAGGTGGTGTGAGAAATGCACGGTGGGCACGGTGGCATTATATCGTGAGCAAAAATTACATATAAAATTATGACGCGAATTTATGCAGCATTGGGTTTTGTGTTGAAATAAAAACGAGTTGAACACAATAAAATAGGTATTGTAAGAAATCGCTTATTTTCTAAGTAACTGTCATTTATAATGCTAATAATGTCCAATTCTGTTGAGTTCAATGCATTGCAAGGTCTTGGTATTAAATTTATTGTTGAATATGACCATTTGTTTCAACAGACTTCGCTTTGTGCTTTGTGCGACGGTTCGCTCAACTGAAGCGGATAAAATTCTGTACATTATTTTATATGTAATTTTTGCTCACGATATAATGCCACTGGCCCACCGTGCATTTCTCACACCACCTCAATACGAAACAGTAGCGCGCAAGCAATAAAAAAAAAATGCGGAAAAGTTTATGAAAACTTTTTCCAATTTCGGTTGTTTTAGCTAATATTTTATAATTTTGAGTTGCATTTTCAGATTCTTTGTGAAATTCTGCTACAAACACTACTTTTCAGTTCTAAAATCGTCCCCGTGGGACGGAACAGTTACCGTTTATACATTTCAAAAACCAATTACGGCTCGCCAAAGCAAAATTTCAAAATTCTAAGAATACGTAGTTATGATAAATTTGATTTCGAAAACTTAAGTGTTTTTGGTTTTTCGAAAATCGGTCTAATTTTTGAATAATTGATCAAAAACGCGATTTTCGCATTCCGCTACATTTCACATTAAGGGCTGATGCCAGTGTGTTTTAGAGCGTTTTAGAGGACTTTTTTTATGCTTTAAATCTGATTTTCTCAGTGACGAATATCAAAAAACCTAACTGACAATCTTTTAGAAAATTAGTTTAGGTTATTCTGTGAAAATTTCAGAATGATTCATTGACTTTAGCGGTCGTAATTCTGCTACAAACACTACTTTTCAGTTCTAAAATCATCCCCGTGGAACGGAACAGTTACCGTTTATACATTTCAAAAACCAATTACGGCTCGGCAAAGCAAAATTTCAATATTCTAAGAATACTTAGTTATGATAAATTTGATTTCGAAAACTTAAGTGTTTTTGGTTTTTCGAAAATCGGTCTAATTTTTCAATAATTGATCAAAAACGCGATTTTCGCATTCCGCTACATTTCACCTTAAGGACCCCCAAAATCAAGTATTTCCATCATAACTTTTTTCAATGAATTTTTAGAATTTTCGGATGTTCTACAATTATTTTTAAATTCTCAAAATACATATTTTTTAAAAAGGCTGCATAGTTTTAAGTTCACAAACTTAATAGTTTTTAAGCAATTTAATTACAAAATACTACATATTCAAGTATCAATATCTCGAAGATGTGGTATATTACCAATTTCAACAAAGTTTGAAAGTATGGTCAAAACACTATTAGAAAACTTGAATTCACTTAAGTTTTTATGAAACACAGTTTTAAAAAATCATGTTCTAACATAACCCAAAAGGCATGTAGCACCTTAACATACAGTATTCGCTAACCTTTAATTTAATATTGATCAAAGTAAGCGATACAGTGTTTCTTACAATCAAAAAGGAAATACAAACCTCTAAACAGCTTAACAATATTTAATTGAATAAAACATTGAAAACTTCGTCTACTTTAAGAAATTCTTTTTGCTTTCGTCTGAAGTTTTCAACTGCTCCTATGTTCTCGCTTACTTTGATAAATATTGAATTCAAGTTGCAGGGTTAACTAATGTCGTTTTCGTTTTTAAATTGCACTACACAGGTGTAGCGAAAGCTGCACTGAAACCGTTCGTTTTTACCAATTGCACTACACCAGTGCTACACTTTATCTGCACCGATACCACTAGTGTAGCACTCATCAAAAGTTTGGTGTAGCTCTGTGCAATGGAATCGTTTATTGTAGTCAATGGTTACTGTTTATGTTTTCATCATTTTTGTTCGTTTATTCATGCCATGGTGTAGCACTCCACCGGTGTAGTGCAGTTTAAAAACGAAAACGACATAAGACTGTGTGGGTGCTAAATATATATTGGGGAATATAAGGACATGATTTTTTAAAAGTGTGTTTTCATATAAATTGAAGCGAATTTAATTTGTGACTACCATTTTTTCTGATAGTGTTCTGGACATACTTTCAAACTTTGTTTTAATGGGTTCCACAGATTTCCACTTTTTCAAGATATTGATACTTGAATATGTAGTATTTTGTAACTAAATGGCTCAAAAAATTTTTAGTTTATGAACTTAAAAATTTGCAGCCTTCTCAAAAATATGTATTTTGATAGTTAAAATATAATTGTAGAACATCCGAATGATATGATAGAAAAACTTGATTTTGGGGGTCTCTAATAAACAATGCATCATATCTCGACATTTTAAAGTGTGCATGTCTTCGGCATGTTTTCTTGTTTGAATATGATCTACAATTTAAATCTCTATCTCGTATTGTATGCAAAATAATTTTTTTAACTCACTTGTAGGTGGATTAATGACAACTTTGATTATATTAAAAGAAGCGGACTATTTTAAACAGAAAATTTTTCTGAAGACTTGAAAGTTCCAAAATTATCCCCTGAAGCACAAATAAAAAAACGCGTATTTTGACATGATTGGGACCAACAGGGGGTCATTTCGCCGAAAGTAGTTTCGCAGAAAGTGTCATTTCGCCGAAAGGGTAATTTCTCTGAAAGGGTTATTTCGCCGAAAGGGTCATGTCTCCTGTATGTTATGTCTGCTGTATAACTGATGTGGCGGAGCTACATAAATGAAGCCAAGATGGGCGACACCAGCTCAGTCGGCCGCCGACCCACCGTCGGAAGCGGCGGTCTCTTGCATGCAAACCTGTAACCGCCTCGTTTGCCCGGTCTAATCAAAGCTAGGTTTCTTCGCTTTAGTTAGGTAGCGTTAGGAGCGGTAGCGAGGTCGGACAGCACATGAACCAAAACGAGGTGGCGTAGCCGCATTAGATATTTTTTCATTTTCACTTAATAAACGGAAAATACCACATACATTTGCCTGGTACACCTATGCAATTAGTTTGATGCTTAGTAGCTAATAGTCAACAAGTTTTCTTGTGAATTCCGTTTTGAGGTTCATGAATCAATCTTTATTCAAGAGTACAAGAATCAATTTTCATGCAAGAAGTACGATTGTAGGTCAACAAAACCGGCGTTAACGCTATCATATTTCATTTGTCTTTATTTTCAATCAATTTTAAGTACGATTTTAAGACGATTTCAGGATTTGGCGGAATGACTCTTTTTAGGCGAAATGGCTGTCGGCAAAATGGCTTTCGGCGAAATGACCCTGATCCATTGGGACCACTGTGCATAGCAACAATAACCGTCGTTAACTCTAAAAAGTGTGTAAAAGTTAAAAAATGGGTTTGCGTTTTGTAAGATCTGTAATCGTTGATTACAGATAAAATGGTCTTTCGCATTTGAGAAAAATATCATAATTTTCAAGTACTAAACAAATTTAGTTCACCGATCCTTTTCAAAAACAAAAAAATGGACTTTCGAATAAAATCAATAGGCCAAAAAATCAACATTGTTTAACACGAAAGAAATTCAATTAATCAATCATATTTTTTGGTGGAAAAAGCTCATTAACATAAAAATGGCAAGCCCGTTCATAAGCAATATCCCACAATTTCGCAATATAACCCAGAGAACCATGCATAGCAATGACACAGGTCAGAGTGGGCGATATCGGGATAGAGTTCCTGATATTCAAACAGAAACAGAATTTCATATAGTCTACATTTGCTCTGAATAATCGGTCAATTTAAACTGTTAAGATTTAAGCTTCCGCAGTTCTATGATTTTTTTTGAGAAAGTTGAAGTGCTAGAAAGTTTTTTTGTAATGTGTGATGAAGGAAAGGAACTTATGAAGTAACATACCTAAAGAGTTAAATTAATTAGTTCTTTGTAGAACCATCAGATGGGCCCTAAATAACTGTTTCCGATATTTTCTTTTATTGATATAAACATATTTGCTATGGAAATAGAATAGATTATGTGTCTGACATTACCCACTCGCCTTGGTTAATGATATGGTTTAAATAAATACTCAGGGTGTCAAATAATCTGGAATTCAAATCCATAAATAGAGACTTACGTATTTATTTATAAGTTTCTAGATTAATCCTCAAAGCAAACTTGGACTCTGTCAGAATTTGGGAGAATTGATTCGCAATTCATGCTTGTTTTTGTGCAAATGGACAAATCAGTTCATGTCAATGAACCGTTCAAAATTGAATAGCTCTACCAAATTAGCTGATTCCTCTGGATCTAACTTTCGTCTGAATTTTTATTTCTTTCTGTGTAAGACTGACAATTGTACTCTGCTATAACAGATCCACATGTTACATGCGTCAAATATATATTTCAATTACTTATCTAGAGCAGGTATTTTCAATCCTGCTGTGAGAAATAGATTTATTTAATTACTTTTTGAATAAATAGAGAACGATCATTCTTCGCAAAAGAGCTTCTTCCTACAGACCTAAAATTTTAGGCCAACAGTTGTTCTGTTGAAACATAATCCCATCAGAGAAGGACCTTCAGTACAACCAGCTGCCAAGCGAAACATACCACTCACTCCATTCAATCTCCGGTTAATTCCACCGCTAGTCCGATGGGGTCATTCCCGCTTCCCGAGTTGAGCCCACAATCTGAAACTCCGATCCATTCGTCGATTCCTTCCGCAAGACTTCACCGGCTGGATTCAATCGACCAAACATGATACCCGGTTACCTAGCCCACATCCAGTAAACCAAGCGTTTAAGATAAGTGATGCTTCGCTCTGCTTACATTTCGCTTACAACATGACGGCAGGTTGAAAGATATCAACCGAACCATCCGTTTGGAGTTTTTTTTCTCTATCCTGAACGATTCCTTTTCCCAGCGCTTTAAGCGCTGTTCATTGAACATCAACGACTATCCTATCCTATCATAAGCGCGGGGCAGCATGTGGGTAGTTTTCAAAGTTACGATCATACCAGACCATCCTTCCCGGAGAACAATAGACTGTCGTCGTGGGGTTCAGCCGAAGCAACGCACGGCGAAGAACCGATAATCCTGGCACTGGTGGTTGGATGGAAAAAAAACGCCAGTGCCTTTCAGTCAGCGAGCGTCAATTGTTTCGATGCTTCGAAAGCGAAAGTTTCTGTTTTTTTCTAGCTACCAACCGCCGCCTGATAAAAGGCTGCTCCTTGTGGTGCCCCACGACCATATCCAGTTTGGGGTGGGGCATGATTTTATTAGGGATTATGACGTTAAGTCGATGGTGTTGCTTTCCCGAAAGTCTTGTTGTTTCGCTGGAAGATTGTTTTGAGTGATCCGTTGCGATTTTGACAAGCTGAGTATTGAAAACTGCCTAGCTGATGTGATATAGTAAAACGTCGTTTCAAGTAATAGAAACTGATAAAAAATATTAAAGTTTATGGTTCTGTTATTGTAGTTCCACTCTCTTCTTGTAGACGGCAGTCTGTGCACACCGCACGTGTTTCCGTTCATGGATCAACTTAGAGAGTGCAACAGTGTATATTTAAATACTCGGTTGACGTTTATGTTTTATGTTTGGACCTATTTTTTCACTGTTTAAAAAACGTTTACCCTTTCCTCTATTTGTTTAGTCAAAGAAGAGAAGAAAACACTCAAACTTGGAGACATTTATTAAGAAATCAAAACTGGAAAAACTTCGTTACGCTTTTGAAGTGTGAAAATTCAAAAATGTTGGTGAGTATAGAAATTAAAGATGTAGTCCAACGTCAAAGACATTACGGATATACTAGAATGAGCAATAATCCAAAAGTGCTTACCGGTGTCTAAGAAAATTTAAATTATAATTGAGTCCTAATAGTTTACGATCATATTACTTGAGTTTGAACTTACGTTTGTTGAAAATATGGCACTGAGTTGACTCACCTGTAAAAGAAAAGAAAAGAAAAACGAAACGATCAGTAGATGATTTTTTCAGTCTGGAAGCTTCGGTTTTTATAAATTGGAAAAAACATACGAAGACGAACTATTAGTAGCAGAACCGAAAATTGTCACGTATTTTCAATGAATGTATCCAACCCAACAGCTTCATCTCCGGTTGTTCACTGTATAATTCGTAAATGATTGCATTCAAACCAAATGACGAGATATGAACCATTTCCATCTTTCGCACCAACAAAAGAGAGTATCAATGCCAACGTCACTCGTTTTGCTATGACAAAATGAAATCAAAATGTCGTCCGTAGGTAAATTCAGTCGAATTTCGAGTCTTATTCTTTCTTCAGTATAATGAGAATCTGCGATATGATAACAGATCGGCTGAAAAGTTTGTATCGTTTCTATGAGAGGGCGCCACTAGAATTAAATCCATACCATTTTCAGTTAGTACCAACCTTCAAAAGATACGTGTATAAATTTGACAGCTGTCTGATTATTAGTTTGTGAGATATTGCATTTTGAGTGAAGCTACTTTTGTTATTGTGAAAAAAAATGGAAAAAAAGGAATTTCGTGTGTTGATGAAACACTGCTTTTTGATGAAAAAAAGTGCCGCCGATACAAAAAAATGGCTTAATGAGTGTTATCCAGACTCTGCACCGGGCGAAGCAACAATTCGTAAGTGGTTTGCAAAATTTCGTACTGGTCATATGAGCACCGAAGACGATGAACGCAGTGGACGTCCAAAAGAGGCTGTTACCGATGAAAACGTGAAAAAAAATCCACAAAATGATTTTCAATGACCGTAAAGTGAAGTTGATCGAGATAGCTGACACCCTAATATATATAAATATATAATAAAATATAAAAGGAACGTGTTGGACATATTATTCACGAATATTTGGATTTGAGAAAGCTTTGTGCAAAATGGGTGCCGCTACAAGACAATGCACCGTGTCACAAGTCGATGAAAACCATGCTGAAATTGAACGAATTGAGCTTCGAATTGCTCCCTCATCCACCGTATTCTCCAGATTTGGCCCCCAGTGGCTTTTTCCTGTTCTCAGACCTCAAGAGAATGCTCGCTGGTAAAAAATTTAGAAGCAATGAAGAGGTAATCACTGAAACTGAGGCCTATTTTGAGGCAAAGGACAAATCGTATTACAAAATTGGTATCGAAAAGTTGGAAGATCGCTATAACCGCTGTATCGCCTCTGATGGCAATTAAGTTGAATAATAAAAACGAATTTTGGCAAAAAAATGTGTGTTTCTATTAAACGATACGAACTTTTCAGCCGAACTGTAATTAAAATTATTACTGTTCAAAATCCCTTCTGAACTCTTCAAAAACCAAAACACTGCCGGTAGGTCACTATCGATTCTCAAAGCTTCGTTAGAATATCGATACTGAATAGAGATCAGGGTCATTTCGCCGAAAGCCGTTTCGCCCAAAGTCATTTTGGCGAAAGGATTATTTCGACGAATGTCATTTCGCCGAACGCCATTTCAGCGACACGACTTTCGGTGAAATGACCCGCTCCCACTGAAAACTGGCAACGATTGAAAGGATAAACGAAACAAAGAACATAATTTTGTAACTACTGTTCCGTTTTTGTTGTTAACTGGACATAGATCGCGTTTTGATAATTCGCAAGCGGAGCTGAAAATTACATTTCTTTTCCATCATCTTTGTATTTTTGAGTTTATAAGAATCATTTTTATTAGCTCTGATTCCAAGTCTTCCATGATCAGGACTCAACAAATTTAGATGTCATTTAGTCAATAAGTCCCTGCTACCGAGAACGTATACCCCTCCCCCTCCCCAAGACTAGAAAAGTTGTTAGGGAAGACTGGGGATAAACTGACCAGCTCCAATATCTTATAGATCAGTAATTATTTCGATCCATGAAATGACTTTTTAAACACGCTATTCATGTGACCAACAGAAGTCAATCAGCTGAATAACGCTCAATTCAATTACGTTCCTTACAAATTTTTTATTGTGTTTTTTTTTGTCGTGAATGTACCTTCTGAGAGAGTGATAAGTTTTTGATCGTGAGTATCTCTTGTTGTATTTAACGAATCAACATAATTTTTGCTACATGCCATCGGAAATATGATCACAATTTTATGATAAAATTTTCAGTTGTATGACATAATCTTAAATAATTCAAAATTAAACTTTTCTGAAATGTTGGGTATAAACGAGTATCAAAGAGGCGCGTTTGCCTTTCTCGTATTTTTAATGCTCATAGCTCAGTGATCTATGAAAGGATTTATATAATCTAACTACCAATAGAATCGAAATTTTTCAACTAGAACGTGTATAGCAACAGCATTGAAGTTTTTCAATAGTACACTATTGAAAAATCTGTCTCATTTGACCCTTGTCAACACCAGCCAATCAGAACGCGTTCTGAGGAAGAGAACAAAATATCTGTTGCTGTACAACTAATCGTTCGAGAAAAATGTTCCGAAAAGTGTTTAATATCGTAGTGAGTTCCACAATTTGATCCTTCTGAAAGGCAGGAATGAATCCCGTACAGCATCCTGATTGTTTCTTTCAATTAAATGCAAATCCGAAATGTAATAATCGGCATTAAAATTCTATATGCTGCTATTTTTATAGCCGTTAGGACCGCCCATGAGTGAAAGAGCTACAAACGAAATCACGTAAAAAAAACCTCTTAACAAAAATTTAATTAGTTTGGATTCTATCGCCACTGCCACTTGTGTGTCGTTTGCAAAACTAGTTTCGCTTCCGACAAGAGCGATTACGTCACAGTTGCTAGTCGTTTGCATTGGTGAAAAAACAACGAAAAGAGGACAACGGTGGAGAGCATCACACAAAATCAGCCGTTCTAATGGCTCTAAAAGTTTTAAAAGAATTATTAGGATTTCTTCTTCACAAATCGAAGGTAAATATCCTCAGTTTAGTGGAAATCTAGAACAGTTTCATTAGATTTGATCACTTTTCGCTGTGTGAATTTCACAGTAATCGAGATCAAATGAAGCCTTCTTTGTTTTTGCGAAAAATGTGAAAAAGGGGAATGCTTGCATAATTCATACAATTGCTCAACTAATTGATATTCGGAAGGATAAAGGAACATGTCAGTTGTTTTCGTATTCACGACATCCAGTTATATCTCTGACATTACCCACCCGCCTTTTTTATTTTTTTTTTCTGGTTAAACTTTCAGTTTATTTCGTCAAACAGTTTTCAATAAAGACTCTGTATTTGGTATCTCATTTTTGTGTGAAATTTTAGAGTCCGGTTTTACCCGTGGTTCTTGAAAAATTTGATTTTAAGTTGGTCACTTAGCGCTACTTGGTACGAACACTAATGCATATTTTTCCATATTAACTTGCGGTTCCGGAATTATGGGGTGATATGCACAAAAATAAAAAAAAATATCACCTACTTTTCTCAGAGTTGGATGAATCGATTTTCACAAACTTGTTTCAGTCGAAAGGTCCCAAAGTTGCTAATGAATTTAATCTTCAACCGACTTCCGGTTCCGGAAATACAATTTTCCCGGAAACTTTTTAGCCGATTTTTACTAGCAAAAATGCAAATAAAAGGTCTTGAAATTCTTTAAAAAATCCTCGAAAAGTTGATCCAGCTCCGACTTACGGTTCTGGTATTACAGTGCGATAAGAGGAAAATTTTCAATTTAAAGATTATTTTTTCACAAGCGGTGGCGAAGCGAGGCGTAAATTTTTAAACTTACCGGAAAAATTCATATAATTGGCAGATTTTGTTTGTTGGTTAGTTGGTCCGGTTCCGAAAGCACTGATAGTAATAAAGAAAAACTACAAAAACGGAACTGACTTCGATTTGTCAGCAGTGGTTAAACCGATTTTCACAAATCTTGATTCAAATTGAGGCTTTTATTCTCCTTAAAGAGACTGTGCAATTTCATCCAGATCTGACTTTCGTTTCCGAAACTATAGGACGATGAGTGTCAAATATTTCAAACCATCATACAAAATGACGATGCAAAACCGGTGCACCATGGTCTGTGTTCCGCTCGCAGCGTGCTTTGTTTAATTTCGTATATACTATTACCAGCCACTACCTAATTTTGGGTCAGAACCTACACAAAATTAACTTAATTGCTTCTCCCCAATTTTAGGTAACGAGTGACCTCAAAATTTAGGTAAATGTAGGTTT
This sequence comes from Malaya genurostris, assembly GCF_030247185.1. Lineage (NCBI taxonomy): Eukaryota > Metazoa > Arthropoda > Insecta > Diptera > Culicidae > Malaya > Malaya genurostris. The sequence goes on from NC_080571.1 coordinate 50,127,148, forward strand.
AGTCAAAATATTATTGTAGCTGAAGATTGAAGCTATTTACACATTGGTATAGATAACTTATGTGAAAATCTAGTTGAAATTGGATTGGATTCTTTTTGCCTTTCTCATATAGAAAGGTTCTGCAATCACTGTGAAAACCGACTTTTGAACCGAGGCCGGAGGGCCAAGTTTCATGTATCAGGTGTACAACTTTGCTTCCGCCGTTTTCCGATAGGTGACTGTACCGGTTGAAGCTGGTCAAAAAACATAGATGGTAATGCCTTTAAAATGAGTGTGTACAGTGCCTAACGAATTGTCATCGCCGTTTCAGTGACAGTTGTTCTTGTTTTCGTATTATTCACGCTCGAAAATGTCTGTTTATGTGCCCAATTCTCGCCATTTGCGGGAAGTTTTACTTTTCTGTTACAATTCGAAAAAAATGCAGCTGAAGCGCATCAATGCTCTCAGAAACTTACGGTGATGCTGCTCTGAGTAAAAGAACGTGTCGGGAGTGGTTTCGAAGTTTTAAAAATGATGATTTCGATGCCGAAGACAAACATGGTGGTGGAAGAGAAAAAACCTTCAAAGATGAACAACTAGAAGCATAGCTTGATGAAGATTCGTGCCAAACCCAAGAAGAGCTTGCCGAATCGTTGGGAGTGAATCAGCAAGCCATTTCAAAACGTCTCAAAGCCCTGGGCATGATTCAGAAAGAAGGAAACTGGGTGCCGTACGAGATGAAACCGATGGACATCGAGCGCTGTCTATTTGTATGTGAGCAACTGCTTCAAAGACAAGATCGTAAGGGGTTTTTACATCGAATCGTAACCGGTGGTTCGATACGATAATCCGATACGCAGAAAATCATGGGGAAAGCCCGGGCATGCTACTTCGTCGAAGGCAAAACCGAATATGCACGGCGCTTAGGTGTTGATTTGTATTTTTGTGGGATCAGCTCGGTGTAATTAACTACGAGCTCTTAAAACCGTGTGAAACCATCACAGGAGATCGCTACCGAACGCAACTGATGCGCCTTAGTCGCGTGCTTAAAGAAAAGCGGCCACAATATCAAGAGCGACATGACAAAGTCATCCTTCAACATGACAATGCTCGGCCTCACGTCGCAAAAGTGGTCAAAAAGTACCTGGAAACGCTGAAATGGGAAGCCTTGCCCCACACGCCGTATTCCCCAGATGTCGCCCCTTCTGACTTCCACCTATTCCGTTCGATGGCACACGGCCTGGCAGATCAACATTTTCAATCCTTATGAGTTGGAAAAATGGATTGCTTCATGGATAGCGTCAAAAGAGGACTCCTTTTTCCGCGCCGGGATCCGAAAATTGCCTTAAAGATGGGAGAAAGTTGTCGCTAGCGACGAACAATACTTTGAATAATACATCTGTAAGCACTTTTTCGCAATGAAGCTTTTAACTTTGGAAAAAAACGACGGAAGCAAAGTTGTTCACCTGATACCATTTGACTCAGTTCGTCGAGTACGCAAAATGCCTGTATGTGTGTGTGTGTGTATGTATGTATATAACATTTTTTTTGTACTCACTTTTCTCGAAGATGGCTGAATCGATTTTCATGAACTTAGATTTAAATGAAAGGTCTTGTAATCCCACACAAAGTTCCTGAATTTTATCGGAATCCTACATCCGGTTCCGGAATTACAGAGTGATATGTGCAAAAAAAAGATAATAAGTGCACTTACTTTTCTCAGAGACGGCTGAGTCGATTCTTACAAAATAATACAAAATACAGGGTGATTAGTGAAAAAAAAATTATTTTAACTTACTTCCACACTTTGCTTACAGATGGCGTGACCGATTTCAACAAACTTAGATTCAAATGAAAGGTATCATAGTCTCATGCAAAACTTCTTGATTACATCCGGATTCGACTTCCGGGTCCGGAGTTATATGGTGAAATGTGTTAAAAATTGGATACCGTTTCTTGAAGCGACGAAACAAAGCATGTAAAAAAAATTTTTAACTTGCCTCGAAAATATTCCAATCAGTAGCCATTGTCAAGAGACAACCAAACAATCCGATTTCGGCTATGCTGTTTCTCGGTTTCTGGTTCCGGAAGCACCGGAAATAAAAAGTAAAATAATTTCTGGACTTACCTCAAAACTATACCAATCGGTAGTCATTGTCAGTAGACGGCCAAACATTAACTTGGATTTCTTGTTTGTTCTTGGGTTTTTAGTGAATGATCGAAGATTGTAGCCATAGACTCAAAAATAGATCCCAGTCACTTTTCTCGAATCAACTTCGATTATACCGGTTCCCAGATTTCGTTTGAAGTACCTCTTTTCGTTCCTCAGAGCCTAACCGACCTGAGTTTTGTTTCACTCTGTAGGTTATACTAGTTTATTGACAAGCCTTTTTTTTTTAGAATCAAAGAAAATCATTTCGAATAATACCACACATTTATATATGAGAATATGTGAGATATGAGAAAGGTATCATTACACCACTAGGTGGATTAAAACAGGTTTTTTATTTCCAAAATGTCCGGTTAAGGTGAAATGTAGCGTCATAAAATGCGCGTAAAATTGTATCCGCTTCAGTTGAACGAACCGTCGCACAAAGCATTCCAAGAAAAACGGACACATAGAAACAAGAACTCTTTTCAATGATTGAGCGCAGTGGGTTTACCTCTCGTTATATTGGCTTGTAAAAATGACTGGGCGTAATGGATTTTTGAATCCTTCACACTTTGAATATATGCTAATTCAATCGTTATTGTTAGTGATTACTCTTACACTAGAGCTATAAATCATGAGTAATTATGAATGACTAACATGAGGCTTTATGTATATGTATTGACCAACTTGCTAACCATGTATATGCCTGAGTTTAGTAGCAAGCATGGATTCTACTTCAAAAGAACGATTGAAGACGAGATAACATTCAAGTATTTTCGATATCTTTGCCAGTCATTCACCAGGCCGATGAGATAGAATTTACGTAAAAGTATTTACTTGACTCGCATGATAGAGCGCGGTCGAATTTACTTATCGAATACATTCAATGCCAATATATTCCATTCTAATTGACTTTCATTATCATCTTCGAATAACTAGAAACTATTATTTCTGTTGTGTCAATAGGATCGTAGCACTAGTCATGTAATCGAAGCTATGCTATGAGTCGGCTGCGAAGTCTGCTAAAACAGAAAGGCCAAATTTCTCAAAAGGATGTAATTCCAAGACTTCCACACCCAGATATTATAAATGACAGTTACTTAGAAAATAAACGATTTCTTACAATACCCATTTTATTGTATTCAACTCGTTTTTATTTCAACACAAAACCCAATGCTGCATAAATTCGCGTCATTATTTGATATGTAATTTTTGCTCACGATACAATGCCACCTAGTTCACCGTGCATTTCTCACACCACCTCAATACGAAACAGCAGCGCGCAAGCAATAAAAAAAATGCGGAAAAGTTTATGTAAACTTTTTCAAATATCGGTTGTTTTAGCTAATATTTTATAATTTTGAGTTGCATTTTCAGATTCTTTGTGAAATTCTGCTACAAACACTACTTTTCAGTTCTAAAATCATTCCCGTGGAACGGAACAGTAACCGTTTCTACATTTCAAAAACCAATTACGCCTCCGCAAAGCAAAATTTCAAAATTCTAAGAATACTTAGTTATGATAAATTTGATTTCAAAAACTTAAGTGTTTTTGGTTTTTCGAAAATCGGTCTAGTTTTTGAATAATTGATCAAAAACGCGATTTTCGCATTCCGCTACATTTCACCTTAAGCCCCGGTCTTCCTTATATTATGAGAACTGTTTTCTTTAAAAATTTAAGTCAATTATGAAATCGATACTTTCAACAAACGACTTTATTATAATTTTTTTTACAAATTATACTACATGGAATGGAAAGCCTCGGTCCACTCACAGAAAAGACGTGAAGAGTTTCGAACTGTGTTTGTTTTTGTTGAAAACAAGCCTCTAGAAGACCCAATATCAAATTTTATAGTAATCTATCCACTAGTGTTTGAATAACAGCTGATCGGGTCTGACGATTTCTAGCTTGCATCATGCTATGGAAAAAGACGAGTTTCGTGTCCTCATAAACGGGCAACGGTGAAATTGAATGATTTGCGGTACAGATTGGACCACCATCCCCCGTATTCTCTAGATCTGGCCCCTAGCGACTATTATCTAATTCCAAACCTGAAAAGGTTTTCGTCGAATGCTGAAGTCATTGCCGAAACGGAAGCCTATTTTTAAGACCTTAACAAATCGTTTTTTTTTTTCAAAGGACATCAAAATGTTGAAAACCGATGGGTCAAGTGTATCGCTATAGATGGAGATTGCATTTATGAATAAAAAGTTTTCACTGGCGCAAAATCGATTTTTCTCATTCCATGTATGATACATGTGCTAAGTTTTAGTTTTGATTGAGGATAAAGAAATTCAGAAGCTTTCCTTGTTGGCGGACTTTTTCCTGAATTCCACTGAAAGACAGACAGATGTTTCTTAAAGATACAGCTTTCGGGAACCAGCGGAAATTCCAGAACGGAACGAGTCTTACTTCAGACGATGAAAAGAACTATTAACCGATTGATACTTCTTATAATTCGCAGTATTCTTGTATTGCACCAAAGCAAGTTTATCGAAACACTCTCTAATTTACCAGTTTTAAAGCTGCATACTTTTTTCTCAATTAAAGCATTAGTATAGCCCATGTAATGTAACCGAATTATCGTTTCTAAATGTTATTACATGGTACATTAATATCTGGGAATCCGGGTTAAAATAAAAAAGTTCTTCCAATGTTCCAAGATGTAAAATAAATGTTCGCTACAAAAACAACAGTTTACTTGAGATTTAGATCGTAGCATATCAAACGAATTCTGGTACTTAGATAAAAATATAAAATACACTTGATGCAAACAACAACGCATTGCATTTTATTTTGAATCGACAAGATCATGCTATATTTCTGGGGTGTTACATTATATAACATTCAATAACTCATGACCGTAAGATTGCCACTACGGACGCCTCGGTGAGCAAAAAAAAATCGTTAGAGAAAGCTCCTCATTTCACCTTCAGGCTTGTTTTATTGTGCAAACATTGTATAAAAGGCTGTTAGTGTAATGTAACATCTGGTACTGTAACAGTATTTGTGATAACTTTGATTTTGGTCTTTTAAACCAAGGCTTCAAAACGGTGGTTGGAATATTTGATTGACACATTATTTGATGTGACAAACTAGAGACCCAACCAGGCGTGGGCGATGCGCATTGTTTGGTTTGAGGGGAATAATCCTATCTTCACACATTTAAAGTTCAGTTTTTAAACCATATCGATCTGAATTTCAAAACGGTGGTTGAAATTACTGGCAGCCAATAATAACAAGACGGAAAGCCACTTGTTGTACTGTACTGAAAAATTGAAGTCGATGTTTTTAAAAAAATATCGAAACAATTGCGTTACTAAATATCAATAAATTATTACTGAATTATCATGTCAAGTTTTTCGTTCGCTAGTAAAATCAAATGAAAATAATGTTGAAATTCGTCCCGGAACTTCTTGATTAACGTGTTAACATGCGATAAGTAAAAATGTCAGAGATATACAGATTTTCATCACTTTCAAATGATTCAACTGTAAACGATAACAATATATAATGACGTAATTTGGTACAGTTTTCGGTAGTCCCAAATAATTTGAAATTGTTAATTATTTAAGTGAATATGATTCAGTTTGTTTTTTCTTAGAAAACAAATGCCCCCCTCAGTAAAGTGTTCCAAAACAGAGAGATTCAATCGAATGGCATGCAAAGCTCAATACAACCCAAAAAGCGGATTTTCCACCACAACTTCCTGGACAGACAACGAACTGAACCCGAAATGCCTGAGGGCATCGATGATTGTTGAGTACGGAAGCCATGCATAACAAACATGTATTCCGATCCGAAAGACCTGTTCAATATGGGAAACAACCAACCAGAGTTTAAAAATACTCACCTTTCACACTCCAACAACCAAAAGCACGCTAACGAACTGACAAAAACAAGACAAATCATGTCAGTCAGTTTACCGCCAATCGTATGCATGGTTGTGTGTGTTTCGGTAGAAGTCAAAATGGCCCTTCCGGGAAAGGTTATGTGGCTATGGGTGTGTGTGTGCAACGAGATATCATCGGTGACATGTGCGTTTCCTTTCCGTAGGCAGTGTCATTTATTTTGCGTACCAAAGCAGAAGGAATGTTACCGGCGTAGGTTTGGAATGGAGTTTTGGATTTGGAGCTTTTTCGGAAGCCTTTTGGTTGAATGTTATTTTTTGTTAGTGTGACGAGAAAAGCAATATTGGGTTATACCTGTCATGGTACTTGGAGAGCGAGGGTATCATTAAAATACGGAAGTACTCCTTTGACACGGATCCGGAGGCAGGTGATTGATGGACAATTTATCTGAACAGACTACCAGTGATTTTCTACCTTTTTACTGCGTGACTGAGTTTGGTACTCATATTATAATTAGGGTTACCACCTGGACGGCCCGCGCCCGGCAGTCGTGCCAGGACGCTGCACGGCCGACGACTTTCGAAGATTCAAATCGGTTCAACGAGACACCCTTAACTATCGATCAGTACCCAACGGAAAATGTTAGATGATGAATTGGGATAGAAAAGAATGAAAAAGTATAACTCAGAGATGCGACTCGAGCTTTTAACCTTCTTCTGGATTTTATGGAACTGTTCTTCCAATTTGACTGAAGTTGATCTTGGACCTCTATGTTATACATTGCGTTCAGGCCTATACTTATTAGCAGAACAAAAAAAATGTGATTTTCATTGACTCAAAATATACGAAAATGACGAAAAATAAATGTCACTCTCAGTTGCACTTACAAATTACGAGAATGAGAGCCATGTTCAGTCAACGACAGAAGCGGAACAGTAGTTTCAAAGTTGTGTTGTTTCTTTCATTTACCCTTTCAGTTTTCAGTGAAAATCCCACAGTATGCAGTGTCGATATTCAACCGAAGCTTTGAGAATCGATAATGACAGAAAACGATTCACAATGACTTTTACCTGCTGGCGTTCGAATTGTAGTAGTTTTGTAGAACTTCTGGGGTGTAATTACTTTGATTTATTATATTTTAGACACTCTTTACATCCAAACATCACAGATTTTCATTATATCGATGAATAAATGAGAATTGAAATTCTACCGATTCTCCCTCCAGACGTTAGTTTGGTAGCGTATTATCAAAGAGCAACGAGTGACTTCAATAGTGATACTCTCTTCTTTTCGCAATGAGAGACGAGAATGCTTCGTATGTCTTCGTTTGGTATGGATACGGTCATTTACGAATGGAACAGCACAAAACGAAAATGAGGTTGTTGGATTGGACTCTTTCATTGAGAATGCGTGACAATTTTAAGCTCTGGTAGTATGAACTCTTTTTGGTTCAGGCATAATGATTTTCTTAGATATTATCTGTTGAAACAGTTGAAGTGTCTGAGTATCTACTGTGATACAGGGCCGCTTTTACAGAGGGGCAGCGGGGGCATGTGCCCCCGAACCCACGGTCTTAGGGTATCTTTGACGGGACCAACCGAGCGAAAAAAGGTCATTCACAGATTGTATAATTCCAGAAAGTAATTGAAACCATATTGGTTATCCATAGCAGTCTGTGTAAAACTCAATCGTCATCCTAATAAAGGATGACGCGTCAGTTAAAATCAACTTTGCGTTAGATTGCCAACAGTGACCTGAATTAGTGTGGCCATCTACGTTATTGATCATTTCATGCTCTTCACACGATTGAATCAGTGCCATCAAAGAGAGACGGATATCAACGCAGCAACAAGAAAACCGGCATGGTTAATTTAACATAGAATAGACACCAGTGCGAGTGCGAATTTCTCTCGAAGACCTGTCTGAGCATCAAAGGTTAGCACGCTGCTGTGGGGACTCTCTCTGAAGCAACAAACGGTCGCTTATTCTCGTTTCGTGATCCGATTCTGTATGAGCAGTGTATAATTGCGATAGAATCATTTTACTATTGCCGCTTATTCTAACTGTGTGCATATAACCTTTGTATAAGTTATGTCTGTGAAAATGTGTGTGAATGCTCCACACAAGGGTTTTGAAATATTTCAACCTAGTATGAGAATCATCAAGTCGAATCATCGATTCGATTTTCTGCGATAATTGTCAACTTGCGATTCTCTCTTGGTAAATTCCACACAGCACAAATCATTACCAGACTGTAATTTTTTTAAGGGCCATGAAATACTCAGAGTATGAAGTGGAGCGAGGAAATGTAGAAAATTTCTCTCGCGGTTGAGAGACTCGAGTTCTTGTAGCATCTTCTACCGGATTGAAAATGTTGTAAATATCGAGTAGCTTCTGTTAAATTTTCGGTAATCACCAACACTGCTCCCAAGTATAATGCATTTGGTTTGAAATGCAATTTCAACTGGTTTCTGATCAATCACGGGAAACTCACGGACGGTCAACTAAGCTAAGCTATGAACAAGCCCAGACCAAGAAAAGAAAGAAGACACAGAAAAACAATATCCAAAACATAGAACACAATGTTAATATCAATGCGCTAAAGTAAAATTACCTTTTTAATGCACCCTTTCTCATATTACTTATATTTTCAAAAATATCACTACAAGATTCTGTGAAGAATCTTGAATAAAATAAAACACTTTCTTTAGGTATAAACAAACATAACCTTTTCAATTTAGAAACAGTTATGTACAGCTAATAAGAATTTTTCTTTATTTTGCGCGTCCCAGGTTGGCGGTTCAATGCATAGGACGCTGGTTTTACAAGCCAGTTGTCGTATGTTCGAGCCCCGACCTGGAAGAATTCTTAGTGTCAGTAGGATCCATAGTACTAGCCATGCAATGATTCTGTACAATAAGAATCGGCTGCGAAGTCTGTTGAAACAGAAAGGCCAAATTCCACAAAAGGAATGTAATGCCAAGACTTTGCTTTTGCTCTTTATTTTGCATCGTCGCATTAAGTGATTAAACACACTTTACCCTATAGTTCTGGAACCGGAAGTCGGACCCGGATGAAATTAAACAGCAACCTATGAGACTATAGGAACTTTTATTTGAGCCTGTTTGCGGAAATCGATGAAATCATCTCTGAAAAATTGAGTGAATCTCGTTTTAAACTTTTTGACCACTATTTACGGTACTTCTGGAACCGGAAACTTGGAACCAGGATAGCCGAAGTCGGTTCGCTCTAAATGACGGTGTAAAATTCAATAGCAACGTATCCTAAGTAACAGCTCGAATGCCTTATGGTTTTAATTATAATTTATAGGAGTTTTGTAATTGATTTTCCAATTACTACCGTTTTTATGACAACTATAATAATATTGTTATATATTTCTTGAAGCTTCTATAAAACCCTTTACCTAGACTAACAGCTGGACTGAAAATAAAACAAATTGTACTAGAATAAAACCACGCAAACGTTCTTAATATTGCTTTCAAGCATTTTCTTTAAAACATTATTGTCAGTTAAATACTTTCATAAATCTAGTTTTGTGTGTGAACGTGTTCATTGAATGACAGTTTCACTCAGAGTAAATTGGAGGGTTCTAAAGTACATTTATGACACTCTTGTTGTGGGCTATTTGATTTATTGCTTCTTAGGTTAAGTGTAATTTGCATTAAAGAAAATATCATGGCCGCCATTATGATGTTCTTTGCCGTAGCCTTTATTGACATCAAATAAACTTCGAAATGCAAAATCAAGAAAATATGATGGACTTTCATTATTCATTTTCAGAACGTGTGCACAAGTTTTAACGCCACGAAATAGTTTACTTACTTTACTATGGGGCGCCTTTTCAAAATTTACCCTCTGAGAGAGTGATAAGTTTTTGATTGTGAATATCTCTTATTGTATCTAATGTATCAACATAATTTTTGATACATGCCATCGGAAATATGATCAACAATTTATGATAACATTTTCAGTTGTATGACATAATCACAAATAAATCAAAATTGAAATTTTCTAAAATGATTGGTATCGACTATGAAAGAATGACCCCTTTCTCGTAACTGGGTAGGTATAAAAGGTTGACTGGTAGAATGAATAGTATTAAAAAAGGTTAACACTTGATATATTTCGTTCATTCTAGTCTGTGCAGTTGACTGAGCAAAAAGTAAAGCAAGCGTCTCATTCCAGTTAGTTCAGGTCCACAGCTCAGTTCCAGTTCTAGTATCAAGAATTCAACAAGTTTGTATATATCGACTGTTTTGGAGTTTTATCGGAAAAATGCGGCTTTCTCAGTCAAATGGATATAGGCAAACGATTTGTTTATAAAATTGCCCGACGTTTCGGCTGTTTTTGATGGCCTTTTTTAAGGGAAACTAAAAATATGCTTTTATTATACAACATTGAATGGACTTTTATGGTATATGGATTATTCTAATGTACTTTGTGAACTCACTTTGGTCAAATCGTTATTGTCAGTCTCGTTGATTTCCAACGGTGGGATGTCTGTTGTCTATTTACGCTAACATATATAAAATAAACTAAGTTCGTTGAAGAACTTTTCATCGGATAGCACTATCGCCACAGAGTTTGGTGTATGCAGTGAATCTGAAAATCATTAGTTTATTGGTTTGAGGGTACAATTACGTAGTGGGCATGATTGATGTCTCCAATTCGGCTGTTTTTGTGCTTTTCTTTCTTCCACACCACACACACTAATAATTATCAGATTCACTGCATACACCAAACTCTGTGGCGATAGTGCTATCCGATGAAAAGTTCTTCAACGAACTTAGTTTATTTTATATATGTTACCGTAAACAGAGAACAGACTTCCCACCGTTGGAAATCAACGAGACTGACAATAACGATTAGACCAAAGTGAGTTCACAAAGTACATTAGAATAATCCATATACCATAAAAGTCCATTCAATGTTGTATAATAAAAGCATATTTTTAGTTTCCCTTGAAAAAGGCCATCAAAAACGGCCGAAACGTCGGGCATTTTTATAAACAAATCGTTTGCCTATATCCATTTGACTGAGAAAGCCGCATTTTTCCGATAAAACAAGAATTCAACTTTGAATCAATTGCTGGACGTTCGCAGAGCCAGTTTCGTTTCAAACAAGAACGATTGCGTTATCTTGCTGCTGGTCGTTTACATTGGAGCAAAATAATAATGAAATTCAGTTTCAAAATTCAATATCTGATTTTTTTTTTCATTCCCAAAACCCAGACTTAAAATTTGATTCCTTGCCCAGAATCAAGCACCATAGTTCTGGAACTGAAACCGAATGTCAGAACTTGATTCTAAGCCGGGATTTTGGAATCGAATACTGGATCTGAGATAAGGACTGACTCGAGACCTGGACTTTAGATCTGAATTTTGAAACTGAATTTTAAAACTGAATTCTGGAACTGAAATAGTAGTTCAGATCAGAATTCAGTTCAGAAATTCCGTACCGGATTTCAGATTCAAAATATAGTTTCAGAATTTAGGTTCAGAATTCTGAACCAGAGATTCTGGATCTTCAGATCGAAATCCAGGAACAGAACTCAGATCCAAAATTAAGTTGTATTTCATGAATTGAGTTCTGCACTGCATTCCAGAGTGCAGAGTGTATAGTAAAATTGAATGGTGTTAAAATATTATTCGGCTACAATTTGGAAACAAAGTTCAGTTCTGCAATTCTAGAAATGTAACTAAACTTATGAACTAGATTCGCCAGATCTTTAAACTAAATTCTGGATCTTCTGAGCTGAATTCTGGATTCGAGTTTGAAAACGAAATCCTGGATAGGAATTCTGTAACTGAAATTCAGCTGCGGATTAGAATCCAAGTACATAGTTCAGTGTTAGGTCTCAGGTTCAGAATTCAGAGCCGAAAACGAATCCTGGTCTGGAATTCAGTTCCACAACACAGGTTCAGTGATGAGTTGAACTGTTCAGAATTCAGCTACCGAGTTCAAGTTTAGAATTTAATTCTTGAATTTAGCATCAAAATTGAGTTTCAGAATTCAATTCTAGCATTCGGGTTTAAAAATTCGGTTCCTGAAATCCAGTTAAAGAATTCAGAATCTTTAATTTCAAAGAAACTGAACGATCCATTTTATTCGTATTCACGTCATCCAGTTATGTCTCTGACATTACCCATCCCCCCTTTTTTACGTTCGAAAAAGCCTCAAACTTGTAAATAAATTCTAATATATTTTTGCAAAGTCTTGGCAGTACATTCCTTTTGTAGAATTTGGCCTTTCTGTTTCAACAGACTTCGAAGCCGTTTCTTAGTGTACAGAATCATTGCATGGCTAGTACTATGGATCCTACTGATACTAGGAATCCTTCCAGGTCGGGGCTCGAACATACGATAACTGGCGTGTAAGACCAGCGTCCTATGCATTGAACCGCCATCCCGGGACGAAAATTTTACTGATTACATTCATAGCAGACACACATAGTCAAGAAAAAATGTTATCAATACGACAGTTTATTCATAGCGGTAATCATTTCATCTGAATAAATTTAATGTTGATAGTGAAGCTGGTTTCAAAATTTTATTGAATTTGCAGTTTTAACGCAGGTTTATGCTGATTCTTCACTTCGCTCTATAAACCTTATGAAGAATGGTTCACTTGGCAGAAACATGCTCTTTTAGAGGTTTTCAGTAGGCTTTCGTGGAGTTCAAAGTTTTAATGCAAGATTTATCATGTAGCATTGAACACAGCTGCAAGTATTTATTAATATTAAAAATGTTACTTGGGATGGGACTACGAGATTTCTTATTTTATGAGTGACATTATTTCATACATACTCACACACATAGACGAACAGACACATACATTGCTCAGCTCGATACACTGTGTCGAATGATATAGCACACTTAGCGCTCTGGGCCAATTTTCACTAGTCAATTTTTCAAGTGATTGCATAAACTTTCTATATGAGAAAGGCAATAAGTGTACTTTTATAGAAAAGCATCGTTATCATGATCTTGTAATAACAGTAACGAGTTGGTAAAAGTTGAATAAAAGAATTAGAAATTTACATTTTTTCACCTGAAAAATATAGATTTAAATGTGGCAACCCTGAACGCTATACGAAATAGCAAGCTGCGAACGGAGCAAAGCCGCACGTACCGTCGTGTACTACTTTTGCATCGTCATTTTGAATGACGATTTGAATGTTTTGACACTCATCGCCCTATAATTTCGGAACCGAAAGTCGGATCGGTATGAAATTGCACAGTATATTTAAATACAATGAGAACTTCAATTTGAATCATGACTCGTGAAAATCGGCTTAACCGTTGCAGATAAACCAAAGTGAGTTCCGTTTCTGCAGCTTTTTTTCACTATTACCGGAGAGTAGATTTATATATCCACCAACTAACAAGATCTGCCAACTAGATGAATTTACCAGTAAATTGTATAAAAATTGCACCTAGTTTCTCCATCGCTTGTGAACAAATACTCATGAAATTGAAAATTTTTACTAATCGCACTACCGGAACCGGAAGTCAGGTCTGGATTAACTTCTCGGGGACTTTTCAAAGAATTTCAAGAAGTTTCATTTGCTTCTTAATTTGTGGTTTTCCTTCCCACCCACAATGTTCTACCTCTACTCGAAACGTCAATTTTGTTTCTATTGGTCAGAGGAAATGGGAAAAATGGCACAATGTCCTTCATGTACTTATTAGGAAGGGTTTAAACAATAATGTTATACGTAAATTGTGCTGTTCGGGTTTAATTTCTTCAAATTTATAAAGAATTAGAAAAAAAAGTTCCATCTCTCCTCGAATTCCTATGCCAGTACACGTTGGACGTGATAGAGAGGTTTAAGGCTAATAATGTATATTTCGTGCCGAAAGATCTGAACTCCAAAAATATTCTGGAACTGCGGCCAATAGGAAAAATGTCAATTTCGAGAAAAATTTGTTCGTTAGCTACCCCTTTATATTGGCTAGTGAATTCCTCTAGTTTTCAGAACATGAGAGTCTGTAATCAAATACACAAAGGTCTTTTTTTGTGCGACTTCTTTTATGAGAATTTTCAGAGTTATGCGGTTTTTTTTATGCAAGGTTCAGAGTTATGCGGTTTTTTATGCGAATTTTCAGAGTTATGCGGCTCTTTTTTATGCGTTTTTTTTCATGCGTACGTAAACTCGCATAAAAAAGACTTCAGTGTAAACCATTGATAGTCCTATAAATGATTTACTGGATTCTATCCTGGATTGACAACATTTTTTTTTCAAAATTCAAATCGTCAAAGATAATCTTAAAAAAATGTGTAGTGTATGGTTGAATGAACCGTATGTCATAATGCAGATATCCAGCTTTCGGTTCCGGAAGTACCGATAAAAGTAATCAAATGTGCTCAATTCATTTTCTCACATATGATTAAGTAGATTTTCACAAACTTAAATTGAGGATTTCGAGAGAGGTCACACATGAAAAATGAAACATTTAATCGGATGTTCAATTTTGTATCTAATTCTAGGAGTGCCTTTAATACTTGTTGGTTCTTGGAAGCGTAAGTACATATTCAGAATAACAAATCGATTAGAAAGACTTTTCGAATTCGCATATAATGTAATTTGCAATTTAAGTAAAAAGTCACATATTTTGAATAGGAGTATGAGGAATTGAAGCAAGAAGTTCTATGTGATAAAGAGAAGAGGCTGTTCTGAAATTTCCGAGTGTCAAAGCCTGCTATTTTTTGAATGTGTTTTTGCCTTTCTCTATAGGAAGGTATTAGAATTGCTGAAAAAATCCGACTTTTGAACGTAGTAGCCTCGGAGACCCATAGTGTTATATACCATTCGATAATAAAGAAAACTAACTAACTAACCATTTGACTCAGTTCGAAGAAATCGGAAAATGTCTGTGTGTGTATGTATGTGTGTGTATGTGTGTGCACTTTTCGAAGATATTTGAACGCGCTCAATTTTCTCAGAGATGACTGAACCGATTTTAACAAACTTGGGCTCGTTTGAAAGCTACTGTCAGGCCACTGATCAAGTTCGAAGATCAAATGGCTGTGACTTTTGGTTCCGGGTTGGGGGGGAATGTTCATAGCCATGTATTTTTAATTGTATATCATTGAAATGTTGATTAAAAGCTAGCAGTGTCCTATTTTGTCTGCAAAAAATCTCCGGCATACCTGCCGGATTTCCCTGCCATTGTCGACGGTTTTGAAGGAGTAAGCGATATATCAAAGGGAAAGCAGCGCTCTGATTGGTCAATCGATGCAAAAGCGAAGCTGTTGGAAGCACGCCAAGCTATAAATAGAAGCAAAATTATAGCTAACGTTTCAGTCCTACACGTAGCTTGCTAAAGGTAGGTTGTTGCTAGACAGCAAAACGAAAAGTGCCATAAAACGATTTGAAGCTTTAATTGCTATGCTCTGATCTTGAGTCATGAAAGATTGGATGAAATCCCATGTTATGTCGTTTCGCCTGAGAAATTGACAACTACCCCAGGGTAAATTTTGAGTGCATAAGATTAATTTCTTATTTATATGAGATGAACTCGATTGATAATGGGAAAAAGTTTATCGCTTCAACCGAAATCGCAGAATGGTAGTAATGGTATAGAAACGCTATAAAAATAATTACTTGCACACAAAACTTGAACACAAGCTTGGCGAAAAGAAACTTAAATATCGATATCTGTATCGCAAGCATGTACAATCATATAATTTCCTACATTTGGGCTATTGATGTAATTTCGTCGGCTAAAAAACAAATACAAATCCTGACAAATATAGTCTATATTCTGGGTTCGCGTATTCGGTGTTGGTTCATAATAAAGACTAAGGGGCTGTCCATAAAAGACGTCACGCTTTTTTGACGATTTTTGACTTCCCATCCCCCCTTTGTCACAAATTGTCACAGAAACAAAGACCCCCAACCCCAAATTTATGTAAGTTCAATCATTGGATGATTCGATAAGCTTTTATGTTGGTGGAGGAAAATCACATATGATCAAGATAAGACATGACATGATCTACGTGTGGAATCGTTGATCTCCCGCCCTTTTTCAAATGGAGTACAATTGAATAAACTGCATCAGAATCAGATAAGAGAAATTCTTATGATATACTATTATCATTGCTAGAAAATCAAATTACTGAAAAAATTGTCATTGCATAACTTAAGTTAAACCGTTTGAAGGCATCTTTTTCTTTTTACTCATATTAGGCAAAATTTATTAATTTCGCTAATTTACTCGCTCCTCCGTGCACTTTTGCTGATCACAACAGAAAAGAATTTCTTGCATCACTCATTTCCGAATTTACAAGAAGAAGCTTTTACATCAACAAATACACGTTTTCCTATAGAATGTAAACGTTTATTGTGGAGATTTTTTCAGTAAATAGGGCAAAGCAGTAATATAATAAGGTATTTCAAAAATGCGCTCATTGAAAATATTGGACGTCACATTCCAAAAATCCCAATCTAGTTACCATATCCGAAAATGCTTCCGAAGTGTGCTCGCGTTTATCTTGTTAATCCTGAATGTTTGATTTTACATCTGCAGAATCGAAACCACCTCTACTTCACGGTGTAATCAGAAGGAGCACTAGCCCCAAAATATTCATCCAATTTTTGCCTTTCAAAAATGTTTTTCAAAGTACGAGAATCAGTTTGTCTTTCACTCTTGGTGCGTCATCAAAACTCTTTTCTAAACTTTTTAAAATGTATTATTTCGGGGTTTTCTGTTATATATAGGAAGATTTTTAAGGTTTTACTCACAATCTCGAGAATTTGAATGAATGATGCCAGCACTAGCTTTCATTGTTTCATTTCCACCCAAGGTTAGTGATAATCGTATAAAAACTGGAATGCTGAGAATAAGTTCTGTGTGTGCGTTTGTGTGGTTCACTCTTCCAACAAAAATATGACATAAATATGACCGAGTTCACGTGAGTTCGAACAACTTTTGATTTCTATGGAACGCTTGGACTTCTGATACTTCTCATTAAATTCTGCACTTAACTTTCTTAGTCACTTTTCATTTTGCTACAGATCATGTTTCTTGAAGTAGTGAACAGAGCTCGTTTTTCTCGCACTTCTTGCTTTAGATACCGATTAAACATTTCCCAATGTTGTTCGATAGGACGCAGTTCAAAACAAGATTTTTGAGGGATTTTGATTTTTTTTTCGACAACATCGACTTTTTCCGACATAGCTAAAACGTTGTGAGCAGAGCAGATGCAAAATCTCACCAAATTTTCGGAGTTTTTTCAAAAGAAAACGCCACCTTGTCAAAGTCACACCGCGTCATAATTCACCGCAGTACTACCAATGCATTAGGTTTCCTATTTTCAGCAAAACATCATAAAAAACAACCAACCCATCATCATTACCGGGATGGTTTAAATAGCAAACGAGTGAAAAGTACAAGCTGATTAAAATTAAGCGGTTCACCTGTTGCTCGCTCACAAATATGCGGTTACGTAAACAAGCTTCTTGAGCGGACGCGTACGTTTTTTGTGTTTCGCTGTCGGCTGCTGCGGCGGTCACACAAAGCAATAAACTGAGCGGAGGACCGAGAAGAAAAAAAAACCGTTCCAATGGTCCTCCAATTTGCAATGGCCTCTTTGGCACAGAAAACCAAACACTCAGCCTGACGCGGAAATGTGAGAGTCCAAAGCCTCGGTGGAAAGTTTTACCGCTCGAAAGACGGGGGAAAAACTTTCGTTGTCATGGTAAACTATTCCTGATGAGATGCTACCGTGGGGTTACCGCGATGTGGTGAAACCTTGGGTTCCCTCTGTCATTAAGTGATTTATCAGACCGAATCAGAAAAGCGGTTGAAATGTTAAGCATTTATTTGACTGCCAATGACATGACATGCTGCACCGGGTGAAAAACGCTTTGATCCGAACCGCAACCGCATTTTCAAAAATTTAAATCCGGTAAAGCACACATCTTCATGAGATACTATTCTGATGGTGATAACGAGACACCGATCAACCACTGAAGCCCGCACTAAAAAAAACCTCTTTCCACCGGTCCATGAGCTGAATCCTGATCCCGAGACACCGATACGCTTGTGTGGTTTTACATGCAATTTCCCAGACAACCAGATATTTGTATTTATCCTACCTCCTTACTTACTCCCCACCCCATTCCGCTTTACAGAAGCAGGACATTGACCGGAAAGTGTCTGTCAACCACATTTTGTCACACTGCAGATAGCCAACACTAGACCACCAGAAGAGAGGTTGGTGTGTCAGGACACAGCCCGAAATGCTTACGGTATGCAGTTGCAATCTGTATTTATAGTGCTGCGGCCGAGGGTCCTGGTCGTCGTTGTCGTTGTCGTCGTTTTATCGTCAATAACTTCACTATGATGCAGTTTGATAAGGTTCTATGTGACATCAACAGCAGATCTCTTCTAGAGCTTTGCTGCACATTAAAATGGTTAGATTTTATCTATCTTTATTCGGATTTTTCGAAACTGTTTTGCTCAGCTATTTGTCAGAAAAATAGTGCTTGAGAAATAGCACTCAGTTGGAAGAATACATTTTCAGACTAAAGATATTTTATTGGGCCATTTTCTGCCTCTAAATTGAATGAGGATTTTTTTTAATCAATAATCTATGCGGCAGATGGTTTTTCTAAGGCATTCAGCGACATTATTTAGGCAACAGATTTAGGTTTTTTTCGGACTTCGGAAACGTCACGAAGACAGAAAACAGTATACGAAACAGAGAAAACAGAAGACAGAAGACAGAAGACAGAAGACAGAAGACAGAAGACGGAAGACAGAAGACAGAAGACAGAAGACAGAAGACAGAAGACAGAAGACAGAAGACAGAAGACAGAAGACAGAAGACAGAAGACAGAAGACAGAAGACAGAAGACAGAAGACAGAAGACAGAAGACAGAAGACAGAAGACAGAAGACAGAAGACAGAAGACAGAAGACAGAAGACAGAAGACAGAAGACAGAAGACAGAAGACAGAAGACAGAAGACAGAAGACAGAAGACAGAAGACAGAAGACAGAAGACAGAAGACAGAAGACAGAAGACAGAAGACAGAAGACAGAAGACAGAAGACAGAAGACAGAAGACAGAAGACAGAAGACAGAAGACAGAAGACAGAAGACAGAAGACAGAAGACAGAAGACAGAAGACAGAAGACGGAAGACAGAAGACAGAAGACAGAAGACAGAAGACAGAAGACAGAAGACAGAAGACAGAAGACAGAAGACAGAAGACAGAAGACAGAAGACAGAAGACAGAAGACAGAAGACAGAAGACAGAAGACAGAAGACAGAAGACAGAAGACAGAAGACAGAAGACAGAAGACAGAAGACAGAAGACAGAAGACAGAAGACAGAAGACAGAAGACAGAAGACAGAAGACAGAAGACAGAAAACAGAAGACAGAAGACAGAAGACAGAAGACAGAAGACAGAAGACAGAAGACAGAAGACAGAAGACAGAAGACAGAAGACAGAAGACAGAAGACAGAAGACAGAAGACAGAAGACAGAAGACAGAAGACAGAAGACAGAAGACAGAAGACAGAAGACAGAAGACAGAAGACAGAAGACAGAAGACGGAAGACAGAAGACAGAAGACAGAAGACAGAAGACAGAAGACAGAAGACAGAAGACAGAAGACAGAAGACAGAAGACAGAAGACAGAAGACAGAAGACAGAAGACAGAAGACAGAAGACAGAAGACAGAAGACAGAAGACAGAAGACAGAAGACAGAAGACAGAAGACAGAAGACAGAATACTGTTTTTACTGTTTTTACTGTTTTTACTGTTTTTACTGTTGTTACTGTTTTTACTGTTTTTACTGTTTTTACTGTTTTTACTGTTTTTACTGTTTTTACTGTTTTTACTGTTTTTACTGTTTTTACTGTTTTTACTGTTTTTACTGTTTTTACTGTTTTTACTGTTTTTACTGTTTTTACTGTTTTTACTGTTTTTACTGTTTTTACTGTTTTTACTGTTTTTACTGTTTTTACTGTTTTTACTGTTTTTACTGTTTTTACTGTTTTTACTGTTTTTACTGTTTTTACTGTTTTTACTGTTTTTACTGTTTTTACTGTTTTTACTGTTTTTACTGTTTTTACTGTTTTTACTGTTTTTACTGTTTTTACTGTTTTTACTGTTTTTACTGTTTTTACTGTTTTTACTGTTTTTACTGTTTTTACTGTTTTTACTGTTTTTACTGTTTTTACTGTTTTTACTGTTTTTACTGTTGTTACTGTTTTTACTGTTTTTACTGTTTTTACTGTTTTTACTGTTTTTACTGTTTTTACTGTTTTTACTGTTTTTACTGTTTTTACTGTTTTTACTGTTTTACTGATTCTACTGTTTATATTGCTTGTATTTTTTTACTGTTAAGTTTCTATACGCCTAACGCTAGTGAATGTGCATGCAAACGTAAATAAACTACCGCAACTAATTTTGACAGAGTATCGAACGCAACGTAGCTTCTCATAATGACACGTTGGATCATCGAAACTATCACCGGCGAGGCTAGAGACCTATTTATTGTAGCAACCATACCCTCGATTATTGCTAATGAATCCGAACACCCTTGATGAGAGGAATTACCGATTTTAACCATCTCGTGTCGGTGCGAGAGTGTGTTTGTGTGGTACAACTTTTGCACGAAGTCCGTCTCATTGTCGACCATTAGCGATTAAACTTAGGGCATCGAATTACGCTTCAACTTTCAATTTGTTTATTTTTGTGTTTTTTTTGGAGGCTGATCATCTGTTTCTACTGAAATCAAACGGAGAGGCTTCGGTACCGATGACTTCAACAACAAATGCGTGATTGACACTTATTAGCTAATAAACCGGTCATTTAGACTCGCTCATTTTTAGTGTGTATTAATCTGCTTGTTCAATTTTCGCTTTCTGTTTCTGTCATATGGGAAACAGTTACGTGGAATAAATGGTTTTAGGTAAAAGTTTTCCAATCAACAGAAGGTGGGTAAAGTTCCATATTTTTCTCATACAAACTATGAGAATTGTACCATGAAGCAATTCATGTGGCATAAAAAAAATCTTAAAAACGCCAACTCCCGGCAACTTCAAACTAAAACTCATTTTTCCTCTCAATTATACTTGAGTACTGGAATGACAACAAAAAAGGTAAAAAAAACTGTAAATAACTCATTTGCGGAGGAAGTTTCAATTCGAACAGCATCCAACAGTAGTGCAAATGCAAGCGACGTCATCCTCACCGGCGGCGCTTTGCGAAACGAACACAACAAAACTTCAACGTCACTGCCGTCCAGGTTACCTATTTTCTCGGTGGTTTCATTAAAACGACGCATTTAGAACAGTTCGTAATGACCGGGCCAGTTCAGGTGATGAGTGAGCTAATGAGCTTCGAATCCCCGGTCGGAAATACGATTCGTTCGGGTAATTAATAAACGTCTTTCGGTTGATTACACACTTTGTGCCGGACTGTCCGTCAAAGTGAAGGCCCTTGCTTTGAAATTTGGCGTTGCAAAGTGCGTGCTCGGAATCCGTGTCAATCTAAAACACCTTCATCAACTTCAATTACAAATGATACTCTCTCTCTCTCTCCCTCACTAACGAGTGTCAATTCTCAACATATTTCGTCACAATTCGACATCCGAATCATCCCAGCATCACCGGTCCCGGGGTCGACTCCGGACTGCAGTACCCGTGAAAGTTGATTATCTCATCCGGTAAATCGACCGCAGCTTTCCCGCTGTTAAACCGTGGCTGTTGGTCGCTGCGGGTTGAGATTCTGCGGTCGGTCGGTCGGTCGAAGCCTACTCCCGGAGGCCAGGAATCGAAACTGCTCAACGGGGCATGAGATTTGAGCGTCGAAGTCTTCTGCCGGTGGTGAACCTCAGTCGCTTGCTGGCTTGCTTGCTCTTCACGAGGGAAGTCGAAGTCGTTTAAGCAATTAAAGAGGTGCTTCGTGAACATTTTTTTTTTCTTCTATTATACTTGTTGTTCATTCGTTTGTTTACCGAGTCTATCTTGTTCAATTGCAGATTGTGCAGTAGCTTGGAGTCAGTGTTACAGTTCGGTGACTTGGGCACCGTTTTTTTTTGTTTTTTGAGATCCAATTATGGTAGCAAAACAATAGAAATAGCTCAGACGATTGAAAGCGGTGAAGGAGATTCAATTTTGCAATTCCATTGTCACTCTTTACTTTTCAATTTTACCTATGTTCAGATGACAATCTAATCCATTTTACTATACACGCAATTGTTTTCGGTAGTGAAGAAGCTGAAAACATCGAATTGAAACTAATTGAACGAAAATACGCAGCACTCGCTTTTCTTGGATCCGAAATTAGGATTAACCAAAACAAATTTTCGGGGTTGAATTCAGGTCAATTTTATGCTTAAAACAAGAATTGTGAAGTGGAACTAGGTATCAAAAATAAAAACGGCGAGTGGGTAGTATCTGACTTATGACTGGATTGACGCGAATACGAATAAAACTTTACGTTCATTTAAGTAAATTTCATTATAAGGTTATAATTATTAGGGTAAGGGCTTCCTATTTCATCTTATTTGTAAGGATGTTACCTTAAAAACCTGATTTAGCCACTAAAATCACTACGATTTTTTCATATTTCTACCTATTTCGCCTTGTTCCACATTGGGAATTGATTCACATTCCTTGGAAATTGAAATAATATTTAAAAATCAGCTAAAAACACTTCTGATATGTTCACTACTGTGCTCCTTATCTCAAAGGTTTTCATCCTATCGTTGATCCTTTCTTCATCCCATAAATTAGCAATGACGACAGCAATCAAAACCAAAATATTGTACTATTACACTCTCAGGTTCAAACTGCCAGAATATTCCTTAAAAAGGGCCTAATTCCAAATAAGAGATAACACACGATATTTTTAGAAACAGTTTGAAATCATTTCGACATTTAGAATTTTTAAATCGTTTTCGTTACCTTTCGCTTTAAATTTAAAACTTTACTGTAAAGTTAATTTGGTGAACTTTAAATAAAAAAAAAAGGAATTGTTACTATTTAGACATTGGCCCTCCTCAAAACAACATGCAGAACCAGAGATGCCATTTATACAGATTTATCTGTATTGTATAGATTTTTGCGTTCGCATACTGATTTAAATCAGATTACAGATTTTAAACAGATTTCCTAAATTTAATACAGATTTGTAAAGGTTCATAGAAAGTGAAAAGTAAAAAGTTAGACTTTTCTCTTTGAGTGTATGTTAGTATTTGATTGCAGTACTTCTGCAAAATTTTATTAATCAACGGACAAATCACATGTTAAAATGGAAATCTTTTGTAATAATATTTGATGATGAACACTGTTGAACATTTATATTAAAATTTTGAACCAATTTGAACTGATTCATTTTATTAGTGAAAACAGATAGAGCAGACACATATTTTCTATGAAAATATCTGGCATCTCAGTGCACAGCCGATGAAACACACACACACACTTAACAGTGTTAAGGTGACGTATAGCGAAAAGAAACCAGTGCTACTAGATTTACCACAATGGTTATTTCATTAGTGTTTAACACGATCTTTCTGGTAATATTCGAAGCTAAAACAATTTTATTGAAATATAAATATCAACAATATAATTTAACGAATGTCACGGATACCAAAAAATACTTGTTGATGATAATTGGAGGAAGCAAAACAATTTTTTTTTGTTACATTATTAGAAAACTTGGCAACTTTGCGAAACCAAATGAGATGAAGACAAAGCGCTGTACTAAGTGAAAAACTTTCATCTCATATTCTTGAAGTCTTTTATTGCTTGTCGGGTAATTTTTGAAGTTCTTAATCGTTAATTAAACAAGTTCCAAGTGAACATTACTGATTATGAGTCATGTTTTGAGACGAATCGATTAGTAGATAATCAGAAACAAGACGAACTGCAAATTTTGAGATGAAAATGTGTCCTAAATTGAAAAGTGAGTTTGTTTTAAATGAAAAAAACAATCACCGAAAATTTTAAAACCATTTCTTCCAATGAGAAAGTGTGACAATAGCTTGAATAATCTTTTTTAAACATTCTACAGTTTGGTTCAGGTACGTTGTGAGATATTATTAATGTTTAAAGTAATGAGGTGAAGGGATGAGATGGAAATAGGATCTCAGATGAAATGTTGAGCCGTTACCCACACAATGTTACACAATGAAACAATCGGAAATAGTACAATCAATTCCTGAAAATATTAAAACCAAAGTCATTTGGATTCTCG